>NC_073694.1:115931920-116085720 GCF_029784165.1 Wyeomyia smithii
AAACGGACCAATTGTATTTTTTGTCCTGAACAGTTAATGGGTATAATTCAAACTACCTATAAAAATCATTTCAATAGAGCGAAAACTTTCAAAATATTTATCACACAAAAAATGTTGATCGATCTCCGAACGCCCGAGGAGCAAAATCTGATTATTGAACAAATGCACGACCGTTCACACAGAGGTGTCTGGGAGAACCACCAGCAAATCTCAAGAAGATTCTACTTTCCAAAGCTAAAAACAGCGATCCAAAAGTACATAAAATTATGCGCAACATGTCAGCAGAACAAGTACGATAGACACCCGTACAAAATAGCATTAGGTTCAACACCAAACCCAAATAGACCCCCAGACATAGTTCACATAGATATCTTCATTGCCGAAAAGGTAACATTTTTATCAGCCTTAGATAAATTCTCAAGATTCGGTACATTAATACACATCAAATCACGAAACATTTCAGATATAAGAAAAGGTTTCACCAAATTTTTCAAAATCTTTGGAACACCCCGTCAAATAGTGTGCGATAATGAACTAGCCCTACGGTCGATAGAAATAAGAGGACTTCTCCATGACCTAAATGTCGAAATTTTCTTTACGCCTCCAAACCATAGCCAAAGTAACGGAACAGTCGAGAGATTTCACTCTACTATAGCAGAAATCTTCCGCTGTATCCAAGCAAACTATGAAGGAATGAGCATCAAGGAAATCTTCAACATAGCACGCACACAGTACAATAATAGCATACACTCTATGATAAAAATGAAACCCAGAGAAGCCTTTTTTGGCCTTAAAGACGAAGAAGAGAGACCGCTCGACATTGACCTTATCCTTCAAAATCGAAACAAAGTCTACGATGAAGTCATTTTGGATGAAGTCATTTTGGCTCATGACAAATCGAAAAAACAAAATCTAGAGTACCATAACAAAACCAGAGAACAAGCACCAGATCTCGCAGCAAACCAAATTGTATACAAACAGGTGCAAGGTATCAAGAAGAAAACCAAAGCTAAATACGTACCAGTAACAGTTACAGAAAATAACGGTCGAACATTTATAGACGACTCTGGCAAAGAAACACACAAGGATAATGTCAAGCGTGTCTAACCTCTGTCTGATACTCTATGACTATAATTGAAACAATACTAACACTATTTCTTTTTTAGGAACAAATACAACGTGAAAAAAAAATGGAACCACCCACGGACACTTCTTGATTTCTATCATAACATTTTACCATCTCATTCTAGGAACAAATATTAAGCGGAGAAAAATGGAACCATCCTTTCGGACGCTTTTGATTCCCATCATAGCACTCACCACCTCCATCCTACCATCCATTCATACACATCCCACCATTCAGATACACGACATTACTAACAACGCAGGAGCATTGGTTCTTCAAAGGGGGGAAGGAAGAATAATTGACGGACATGATAGACTATTGCATGTGATAGATTTTGCCCAATTCGAAATATCCTTGACAATAATTGAAAACATTGTAAACAAAATTAAAAACACACCAACAGATTTTTCAGAAATTATTCAACTCAAGCTTAAAGAAATCAAATTTATTTTCGATACTTTGATCAGCAAACCAAGTAGAGATAGACGAGCAATAGATTTTTTAGGAAGCACAATCAAATTTATAACAGGCAACTTAGACTCAGAAGACTTAAAGATAATCAATTCAAACTTGGACGAACTTAGAAAAAACGGCAATGTTTTAGTGAAACAAAATAATAAGCAAATCAAAATCAATTCAAAATTTGAGAATAGATTAAACCTTATAAATAACCAGATCAGAGAGCACCAAAATATTTTGAATAAAATAGCCGAACAGGAAAATGTACTTATATCTGAAAATCAAAAATTCATACTTGTATTGCAATTAGACTCATTTTTAGAGAATTTAAAATCAATAGAATATGCCGTTATGCTAGCGAAAGTGAACATTATAAACAATTTAATCTTAACACCTAGAGAGCTAGAAACTATCATTCAGGAAATCTCAAAGCAGGGCTTAGAAATCAAACACGTAGACGAAGCAAGCAGCTATCTAACGACAACAGTACTCCGCCGAAGATCATCACTCATCATATGCGTCAACATCCCCAGGCTCACTCAAACAGTTTACAGAAGAACTACCATCGAACCCCTGCCACGGTTGAACCACACCGTTCAGATACATAACAAGGAAGTATTCATCAACTCAGAGCGAATCTTTGCCATCGCATCGCCATGCCGAGAAAACAACAAAGGTACAATTTGCGAAAGAAAACAGTTAATAGAGATCAGCAACAATCCTTGCGAAGCACCACTCTTAAGAGGACAACAAGGACAATGCAAGATGATAGAAAAACCTCCAGCAACCGAAACGAGAATGATAGGACCAGGAACATTGTTGGTGATAGCCGTTCACCAAGACGTAGTCATCAACGGTACCTGCGTCAACACTCGAACTCTTACAGGAATCCACCTAGTAAGATTTCAAAATTGCTCACTGTACGTAAATCACGAGCTATTTGAAAATTATGAACTTTGGTTTGATCACCCAACAATAATTCCAATACAACCACCAGAAATCAGAACATTACACACAGAACGACACGTTAACATTTCGGAGTTGCATGAACTCCATCCAGAAAAACAGACAGCAGCTGGAAACAATGAAATTCCATTACAAAGCTGGATCAATAATTATCAGCACCATCAGCATGTCAGCACTTTTAGCTTTCGTAACCATAAAATGTCGGCTTATAGCGAGGACAAGGAATTGCTCGAGACGACCAATACTTAAGGGGGGACGAGTTAAAGACGGAACATCCTCAACACCAGTTGTCGCTGAATCTAAGCGACCAGAAACCAAGCCACGCGCAAACAACCAGACAGCACAGTCAGCAGGATTGCAGCCCGGAGCCACCAAAGTATTCAACGTGGAACTCGGATTGACGTCGCCAAGTGCTGCATCGTCGTTAGGTCTTAGGTCAGCAGATTTTAGGACAGCAGGTAGGGCAGTCAGGCCTCTGTAAACTAGTCTTTAATCAGTCTCAAGTGAAGTGTGACCGAGTAGGTCAAATAAAAGTTTTTTAAAAACTAAATTAAACTAAATGATCTTTTAAGTTATATATATATATATATATATATATATATATATATATATATATATATATATATATATATATATATATATATATATATATATATATATATATATATATATATATATATATATATATATATATATATATATATATAACTTAAAAGATCATCTGGTTCTGGATCTGGTTTTGTTATGGTACTCTAGATTTTGTTTTTTCGATTTGTCATGAGCCAAAATGACTTCATCGTAGACTTTGTTTCGATTTTGAAGGATAAGGTCAATGTCGAGCGGTCTCTCTTCTTCGTCTTTAAGGCCAAAAAAGGCTTCTCTGGGTTTCATTTTTATCATAGAGTGCTATTATTGTACTGTGTGCATGCTATGTTGAAGATTTCCTTGATGCTCATTCCTTCATAGTTTGCTTGGATACAGCGGAAGATTTCTGCTATAGTAGAGTGAAATCTCTCGACTGTTCCGTTACTTTGGCTATGGTTTGGAGGCGTAAAGAAAATTTCGACATTTAGGTCATGGAGAAGTCCTCTTATTTCTATCGACCGTAGGGCTAGTTCATTATCGCACACTATTTGACGGGGTGTTCCAAAGATTTTGAAAAATTTGGTGAAACCTTTTCTTATATCTGAAATGTTTCGTGATTTGATGTGTATTAATGTACCGAATCTTGAGAATTTATCTAAGGCTGATAAAAATGTTACCTTTTCGGCAATGAAGATATCTATGTGAACTATGTCTAGGGCTCTATTTGGGTTTGGTGTTGAACCTAATGCTATTTTGTACGGGTGTCTATCGTACTTGTTCTGCTGACTTGTTGCGCATAATTTTATGTACTTTTGGATCGCTGTTTTTAGCTTTGGAAAGTAGAATCTTCTTGAGATTTGCTGGTGGTTCTCCCAGACACCTCTGTGTGAACGGTCGTGCATTTGTTCAATAATATATATATATATATATATATATATATATATATATATATATATATATATATATATATATATATATATATATATATATATATATATATATATATATATATATATATATATATATATATATATATATATATATATATATATATATATATATATATATATATATATATATATATAGGCAGGCGACGGCTAGAGCCAATACTCCGACCGTCCGCGGGTGGAAGACATCGCATTTCGATGCCGAGGTATTTGCAGAAGCAATGAGAAGAGAGCGCGAGGGGGGCAGTTGGCTCCGCCCGAGTGCTGACCAATTAGTTGCCACATTATCGCGGGCGTGCGACGCCACCATGCCTAGGACCCGCCAACCTAGGAATGGTAAGTCACCGGTAAACTGACCGACGCGATAGCGGACCTCCGTAGCGCGTGCCTCCGTGCAAGACGGATGTTGCAACGTGCACGTACCGATGCACAGAGGGTAGAGCGCCGTGTAGTATTCGGATCTGCAAGAGCGGCGCTTAAAAGTGCGATAAAGGCGAGCAAAAGGGCCTGCTTCGATAGGCTATGCGCGAGTGCCAATACGAATCCGTGGGGCAACGCCTACAGAGTCGTAATGGCGAAGACCAAAGGCGTGTTGGCGCCTGCAGAGCGATCACCAGCGATGCTGGAGCGTATCATCGAGGGACTCTTTCCACGACACGAGCCAAATCCTTGGCCTCCGGTTGCTGAGTCTCACGTCCGACGTTCCAGTATCTCAGACACAGACCAGGGATGGTCGGCCAACCTGCCGGGCATCCAGTCCGTGAGAGACGGCAGCCGTGCAGAGGTTGTGGAGGAGGTAAGGGTTACGAATGAGGAACTCATCGTGATCGCCAACTCCCTAAAGGTGAGCAAGGCACCGGGACCGGATGGAATCCCGGACTTGGCCATCAGGACGGCCATGAAAGTGGCCCCCGATCTATTTCGAGCAGTCATGCAGAAGTGCCTGGATGACTGCCTCTTTCCGGACAGGTGGAAGCGACAGAGATTGGTGCTGTTGCCGAAGGCTGTAAAACCGCCAGGGGACCCATCGGCATACAGACCTATCTGTCTGCTGGACACTACGGGCAAGGTGCTTGAGAGGATTATCCTCAACAGACTGGTGAAGTACGCAGAGGGTGTAAACGGTCTGGCAAGTAACCAGTTTTGCTTCCGGAAAGGTAGATCCACGCTGGATGCTATTCTCTCTGTCACCAAGACGGCAAAGGTAGCACTCCAGCGTAAGAGTTGGGGCATTCGCTATTGCGCAATCGTCACGCTTGACGTGAAGAATGCATTCAATAGCGCCAGTTGGGACTCCATAGCGCTCGCGCTTAGGAGCATCCACGTACCGGTGTCGTTGTACAAGATTTTGGAAAATTATTTCCAGAATCGGGTACTAGTTTACAACACGGAGGAGGGTCAGAAGTGCGTCCCAATCACCGCAGGGGTACCGCAAGGTTCCATCCTGGGCCCGGTGTTGTGGAATGTCATGTATGACGGGGTGTTGAAACTAAAGTTCCCTGTAGGGGTTGTGATCGTCGGTTTCGCAGACGACATCACGCTAGAGGTCTACGGCGAGTCGATCGAAGAGGTCGAGTTGACGGCCGCGCACTGCATACGCAAGGTCGAAAACTGGATGCACTCTAGGAAACTGGAGTTAGCGCACCATAAAACGGAGGTTACGGTTGTGAACAACCGCAAATTAGAGCAACAGGCGGTGGTCAGAGCACCATTACCTCAAGGCGTTCCTTGAAGCTCTTAGGGGTTATGGTTGACGATAAGCTCACATTTAAGAGTCACGTCGACTATGCCTGTAAGAGGGCTTCAACGGCCGCTGCAGGACTATCTCGAATGATGTCCAATAGCTCAGCGGTATATGGCAGCAAGCGTAAACTTCTTGCCAGCGTGGTTTCGTCCATACTTAGGTATGGTGGGCCAGCGTGGTCCAAAGCGTTAGGTACCAACAGTCATCGTCGTAAACTGGAAAGTACCTACAGGCTCATGTGCCTGAGGGTTGTGAGCGCGTACCGTACAGTGTCATACGACGCAATCTGCGTCCTGTCCGGCATGATGCCTATCAGCATAGCCATTAAGGAGGACGTAGAATGCTTCGATCAACGTGACACAAGGGGTATACGAGGCACCAGAAGGTCATTCTCGATGATCAGATGGCAGCAGGAATGGTCAAATTCCGTAAAGGGTGGATGGACGCATCGACTTATTCCGGACGTATCCGGATGGGTCGGGAGGCGCCATGGAGAAGTTAACTTCCACTTGACACAGATTCTGTCAGGTCATGGTTGCTTCAGGCAGTATCTACACAGATTCGGGCATGCGGGGTCCCCCATGTGTCCCGAGTGCGCGGATGCCGAAGAGACTGCTGAGCATGTCTTCTTCGTGTGCCCTCGTTTTGTGCATGCGCGGAGCGACATGATGGTAGTGAGCGGGCCAGACACCACTCCGGACAACCTAGTTCGGAGGATGTGTAAAGACCCAAACATTTGGAGGGCGGTTTGTACAGCCGCCTCTCAAATAGTTTTAGAATTGCAAAACAGGCGACAGGTTGACCACCGAAACGCCAGTGTTAGCTAACGGCCAGTCTCCAGGTTAGTTAGCTAAGTTAGCAAAGATACCTAAAGAACCAAGAGGGTGCACAGAGCACAAAAGCTGCTCCCCGAAGCAATACCTAGCGGTGGTCCCGGGGAGTATTATGGACTGGAGACTGGAGGGGTTTTAGTGGGTCCGGTCACTGATTCAAACAAACCCCACACTCCCTGAGGTTGGTCACCTCAGGGGTTTGGATGCAAATTTCCCCTCCACCTGAAACAAAAAAAAAAAAAAAAAAAAAATATATATATATATATATATATATATATATATATATATATATATATATATATATATATATATATATATATATATATATATATATATATATATATATATATATATATATATATATATATATATATATATATATATATATATATAAACATATATATATATATATATATATATATATATATATATATATATATATATATATATATATATATATATATATATATATATATATATATATATATATATAATTTAATAATTTTAAACATTTCAAATTCATTGATTCCTTGCGATCTGTTTATATCGTTTGAAATGATTGGTTTTATCGGAATGACAATATCCTCGACCTTTGGCTTTTGAACATCACCTGTATTCCGGAAATATATTGGGTGCATTTTGGGTGGTATTTGGTCACTTTAGGATATTTTTCAGAAACCGTAAGTCGCCATTTTGGATTTTAAAATGGCATTTGGAGACAATTTCTGGCCCCTGAGCGTCATTCTGGGTGTTATTTGGTAATTTTAGGCTGTATGCCAGCCACCGGAAGTCGCCATCTATGAATTCAAAAAAGTGTCTGTAATCGATTTTTGGCTTCTGTGCGTCATTTTGGTTGCGCAGATACTCATATTGGATGGAAATCGGCCATTTTTGGCTGTTTTCCAGAAACCGGAAGTTGCATTTCATAATGTTGTCTGAGGTCGATTTGTGGTTTCAGTGCATCATAACAATTCCATAAATACCTATATTGGATGGTATTTGGTCATTTTCCGCCTTTCTTCATAAACCGGAAGTCGCCATCTTGGATTTCAAGATGGCATTTGGAGACCATTTCTGGCCTCTGAGTGTCATTATGGTTAAAGAAACACCCATAATGGGTGGTATTTGGTCATTTGCCGCTGTTTTTTAGAAACCGGAAGTTGCCATCTTGGATTTCAGTATGATATTTGGAGATATGCCAGAAGAAGGAAGGTTGTCGAAACATTATGTACATGTTTGTTACACCTAAAAACATTCACCTGTCAAAGTTGGTTGTATTTGGTTGATTGGTTCTCGAGCTGTGCGAAATTTTTGTTTCATTTGTATGGGACCCGTCCCTTACAGAAGAGGGAGGGGTGTCAAACCATTATGGATATATTTGTTATCCCTAAAACACCCACATGCCAAATATGGTTACATTTGCTTGGTCGAGATGTGCTTAAATTTGTGTTTTATTTGTATGGGACCCCTCCCTTTAAGAAGAGAACCACCGGAAAAAATCATATAGGTTGGTATTCAATCATTTTTGGCTGTTTTCCAGAATCCGGAAGTCGCTATTTTGGATTTCAAAAAAGCACGTGGAGTTCAATACTAGCCTCTGAGCATCTTTCTGGTTTCGAAAATAACCATTTTAGGTAGTCTTTTTGGGCTGTTATTCAGAAATTGTAAGTCACCATCTTAGAATTCAAAATGATGTCTGAGGTCGATTTTTGGTTTTCTGTGTACCATCACGATTACGGAAATAGCCATATTGTGTAAAATTGGGAGTGGTGTCAAACCATCATAGAAACATTTTTTACCCCCAAACACCATGTCAAACTTGGTTCCATTTGCTCAATTAGTTCTCGAGTTGTGCAGAAATTTGTGTTTCATATGTCTGGTCACCCGCCCTTTCAGAAGAGGAAGAGGTTTCGATCTATCATGAAAGTATTTTTTGTCTCCAAAAATCTTCTCATGCCAAATTTGGTTCAATTTGCTTGATTAGTTCATGAAATTTGTGTTTTATTCATATGGGACCAGAAAAGGGAGGGGTGTCGAACCACTATGAACATTTTTTTGCCCTTAGATATTTTCACATACCAAAATTTGGTTCCACTGATTAATTCTATTAATTAAAGTCCCCTTTTCCAAAGGAGGAAAGCTCCTCAAACCACCATATAGACATTTCTTACCCCCAAAAACTTCCACATGCCAAATTTAGTTCCATTATCTGATAAGTTTATGAGTCATGCAGAAATTTGTGTTTCATTTTGTATGGAGGCCATCCTAGGTTCCTCGGTCCCATAAACCCTTACATACAAATTTCCGTTTTGATTGGTTCAGTAGTTTCCAAGTCTATATGGATCAGATAGACAGCCAGAACTCCATTTTTATATGTTTCGATTTTTTGGTCTTTCAATTTCAAACAATTAACTATGCCTAAATCATGATCTAAACCGTATTTTGTTGTTAAGGAGGGTTCCAGACCCAAGAAACTCTATCGCTTGATTTTTTTTTGGTTTTATCAGGATATTTTACATGAAAATCATATTTTGACTAATATTTCTACTGTGAATGATTCTCAATGCGCGATCAGAATTAACGTGTTCAATTATAATACATGTAACAAATGAATAACTTTTTTTTTCTAAATTACTTGATGGTGGGTGTTTCCCATATTTTTTGTCATCTCGGTGCTAGAATTTTTTGAATCTCAAATGCCATTAAACATGTCAAAGCGTCTCCGTTGTTCATTGCAATGACTCTTCAATGGAGATGCATGGTGATTTTATTAAACGGCTAATAGTACTGTATCAAAAAACAACAACAACAACAGAGTAGTAATCGAGCACCACCTCCCACCACCCACCGGGCAAGCCGCAGGATTCAACTATCATAATATAGCATATTTGATCGCCCGCGTGTTGCCCGCGATTAAACAGAATGGTGCTGAAATTGCACTAAAGCAAGCCTAGTAGCAAACGATTTTAAGTGTTCAACTATTGATGCTATTTTTCCCACTGATCAATAATGTAACCGACAACAACTAACGCAGATCAATAAATGATGGGATGCCGGGAGTGTTAGTTTTACTCTTGTGGCTACTACAGATAAAGAAATCCTCTGCATCATCCACAAGTATCAAAGGAAGTAATGGCGTGACTGGGCAACACCCATGACGGAAAATTTGGTCAGCATTCTGAAGGTGACACGCATGCAAACAGTCTCCTGGGGGTGACACCTCGCGCCTCCGCCCCCACCACGGTACGCCAGTGTTAGTAAAAAGGAACCGAAAGTAACTGATCAGGATCCATCGAAGTTGATGGTGCGATCTTTGCTATATGAATTCGCGCACGATATGGTTATTGCTTGTTCTATGGGCAAATGATCATCGGGAGACAATGAAATGAAACCTTGTCAAAAGCGCTATATCGGTGCACAAGCAAATCGAGACATCTAATTAATTTCGGTTAGTTAATAAATTTGTGCACCGTTATAGCTAACTTGTCACAAATTCATTTCGAAGAACGTAAGCCAATACATATGCAAAAATATTGACTGTGTACCGAAAACAAAAATTATAACGAGTTGGTTTTGCGGTATGATGGATTATGCGCCAGAAAACGTGGTGAAGTGGAAAACGAAATCTCTAACCAGAGGGCCATCACGAGACACACCCAAACACTTCACCAGGACATCTTGTGGTCATTGAACTTAAATTTCAATACAACAGTATAAATAGTCACACTAGGCACATCAACAATAGCGCGCCCGAAATCTCTGCCCTCTCCGGGAGCAAATTAAAGCACGCCTAAACGAGTTCACCGAGTCGGCGAAATAGCTAAAATACGCTTAATAGATAAACTGGCAAATTTGAATGCACTCAAAGCCCAAATAATTAAAAATGTGCATGTATACATATAAAATCCAATAGAGTTCCCGGACAAGCAGCAGGAGTTAACTTAGAAAAAATGAAAGCTTCAAATAGTAGGGTTTAGCAACTATTTTATTTTTCATGATCTTCTACTTACAAAGTACACGACGAAAGGGCCGGTTTCGTAAAGCAGTTCATCTCATTTCAAATACATGAGCGGGTCCAGTTGACTCGATTTCTGTAGTATAGCCCAACAATTCGCACTAACCACACATCCATCGTTAACCCTCGTTCACTGGGCCTTTTTGCGAACGCGACAGCCGTACTTTCCGAGATAGAGGCACCACCACCAGATCCTGCCCTTATAGGCCGTGGCCTGGTCGCTCGGATGACAGCATCACACAGGGCGGCGGTGACATTGAAAAAAACTCTTGTATACAGCTGCAAAGGATACAATCGTGGTATCAGTTTTGGCTAATGGTCGTATAGTAATTTTCTCTAGAGGCAAACTTACCAGCTGTTTGGGCCGCTTGTAGACCAGGCTGATTTCCTCATCCGCGAACGTCATCTTATGGCCTCCACTTCAACAGTACGAGCTCAGGTTGGTCGTGCTGTTCTCCTATAAATGATCGATATGTTCTTTTGAGAATGAAGAAAAACTATCTCGCAACAAAATAAACAGTTACCGTGAAATTACTCCTGCGCGTTCACAATCCATGCCTAGCGATTTGCACTTAACCACACGTCTACTTAGTGTAAAAACTTAACACAAGTTAGCAGAATAAACTGCCTACAAAACATTGCCGAAGCAGCCCAGAAAATGTAAATAATCAAGTTTTCATGTTTCGTGCAGGCCCGTGACGCGCTTATGTTTTCGCATCGCAGTTTTTATATTTGGTTCCAATTACATATTTCGCTAAAAAAAAATTATTTTTTTTTTTTTTAACTCTAATATTTATTTAGGCCCAACCGCGAAGCATAACGGGGCCGAATATCTTTTGGAGTAGGGAAAAGCCAGCTTGAGTAGAGCCTGTATCCCGACTGCTCCTCCTCAAACAGGCATAAAAACCCTCTCATCTTTTCTCTTTTAAAAATACAATTTAAAAATACATGTCATTTAAGCTTACGACTAACATTAACATCAAAGTTTTTCTCTTTATAACTAAATACTAATCCTTACTACTATTCGTTGAGGGTGATGGTTTCTTATCTCTTTGAAATCAAAATCTAAGTTCGGTGGATCATGTCTCTCAAAAAGAAGCGATGATTCATGTTTCTATAAAAAAGATGAACGAAAGAAAGAAGAAAAAAAAACGGAATTAGCGTGAAACTTTTTAAGATTGTTGTGTTGGGAGAAATTAGGAGAGAAAGCATAGAGATAATCAAATTCGATACTTGATATCTCTTAAAAAGTCGTAAATGGGTATTACAAGCGCGGGGTTGCGGCTAGCAAGCACATCCCGTACTTGCATTGTAAACGTCACTTCCTGTTTCCGGAGAGAATCTATAAGCTTGGCCCTTGCTCTGTGGTACTTAGGGCATACGAAGACTATGTGGTCAATATCTTCGTACCCTCCACATTCGCACAGATTACTATCGACTAAGTTTATTCGATAGAGGTGTGCGTTTGCAACATAGTGATTGGACATTAGGCGCGAAATAACTCGAATGAAATCACGAGTTAAATCTAACCCTTTGAACCAAGCTTTTGTAGACACTTTGGGCGAGATCGAGTGCATCCATCGCCCAAGGTCGTCTTTATTCCACTTTTCCTGCCAGTTTTCCAGAGCCAGTTGTCGGGGCAGATGAAAATACTCGGTATAGGTGATCGGTCTATCAAATATATCTCCATCTATGGCACCCCTTTTTGCTAATAAATCAGCTTCTTCATTGTCTGGGATTGAGCAATGAGAGGGGACCCACACAAAGCAGATAATGAAAGACCGATCAACCAGCACTTCTAATATCCGTCTAATTTCCGGAAGGAAATAGGACGGGTGCTTGACCGGTTTAATCGATCGGAGAGCTTCGATAGAACTGAGGCTGTCCGAGAAGATGAAGTAATTGTCTGGTGTCTTGAGCTCGATAATTCGCAGCGAATTGTGTATGGCAGCTAATTCAGCTACGTATATGGAGCAGGGCTGTGCCAGTTTGCGAGATATGCGATGATCTGTGTTGAAAACGCCATATCCGGAATGTCCATCCATCACAGATCCGTCCGTGAAAAAGGAATTCTGTTAAAAAAAAAAAAAAAAAAAAAAAAAAAAAAAAAAAAAATATTTCTGCAAGGGAAATTTCAAGTAGCCGCGTTCATCTGGTGTTTTATGCATACGTTAACTACAAATGTTTCTTATAAAAGACCTTTTTTATTATGCAAATCATAATAAAAACATTTTTATTTTTATTCAGTAAAAAATTGTTTGCCGTCAGGAGCCTCGTTCAATCAGCTCGACACACTTGACATCTCCTTCCTTATGTTTAAACCTTTTCTAACCCTTAAGTCTAGACATCAACCGTTTTTGCATAGACATCCACCCTTTTCGCATACGTATCGCATTCGTACGGGATACGAATGGATTCGTACGGCCTTTGTACGTAAACAAGAATGGCATTTTCGAAATCATTCGAATCCATACTTTCGTACGAATGTTGGATACGGCCGTAAACACCGTAAACAAGAATGAAGGTGACAATGACGGAAATAATTGTTTACCGCCCAACTTTAACAGTTGAGGTGGTTATCACAATGAATTGATAGCCATTTATTACGAGGCGAAAACAGTCAGCGAACTGGAATGTACCTTGTTAATTATTTAATTCATTTTAACCGCAGTGAGGTTAATAACTTAACATATTTTGAAAAAGCACATGCTTTATACAGTCATGGAGAAAATAATAAATATACTTGCAGTGTTGGATGATTTTCCAGATTTGCGCAGGGATTTTAACTGTTGTATGATGTTATGTTACGTCATTATGATCTGCAGACAATCTTTTTAAAAGAGGAACGGAGAAATAACTGGAGAAATTTCTGTGTCGGTGATTCCAAAAATTTTTTGCGTGAGTTAGTGTTTTGAAAGTGGCGAAAAAAATAAATACACTATTGAAATATATACAAAACAATCCAAATTAGCTTTATTTCTCTACATATCGTTAGCAAAGTGACTTTTTACGTTACAAAACTCACTTTCAATATTTTGTGGCTTGTCCTTTGTTTTGTAAAACCATATTCAATCTTCGTGGTATGTTTACCACCAGGTTTTCACGAGTAGAAACTGGACTAGCATTTCACGCTACCTTTCCGACGTTCCATAAGTCTGTTTTATACTTTGGATGATGCTCTGCAACCTAGACTTTCCCAATTTTCCATAGAATTTCTAAAGAATTTGAATTAGATGTCTGCGCTGGTCAAACTAATAATTTTATATTTTCGGTTGAAAATCATCTTCGTGTTTTCAATGCTGTATGTTAAGGATCGTTATACTGCATAGAGATCCAGCAAAGTGGCATGTTTTCTTCGGCATACGGAAGCAAAACCGACCACCTAGATACACAGGAAACTTTATTCTACTTCAAAAGCGACACATTTTGGCAAGAACTGATTTTTTTTTAAATTCGGTTAGGGTGCAACTAAATGGCACATCGTGTTTGGGTCGGATGAGTCGAAATTTAACCTTTTTGTTCCAAACGGTCAGCAGCTGGTGGGAAAACCGGTGAATATTGCTTTCAACGCATAATTAACCAAGAAAGTAGTAAAATTTGGAAGTGTCCACAAAACGGTGTGGCGCTGTTTTCTGATGCTGGTGTGGAACCCATTCATTTTATAACATAGACTATGAATATCAACGACTATGAAGTTATTTTACGTAGCGTAATGCTTCCGTATGCCAAAGAAAACAAGCTTTTTCGTTAGAGGTTAACGATTCTCAACATACAGCATTGGAAACTTAAAGATAATTTTCAGAGGAAAATATAAAATTGTTGGATTGGCCAGCATAGTCTCCTAACTTAAACCGTCTCAAAAATCTATGAAAGATTGTTAAGTCCTACGTTGCAAAGCATCATCTAAAGAATGAAACCGACTTATGGAACGACATACAGGCAGCGTAAAATGCTAGTCCAGCTTCTACTCGTGATAACCTGGTGGTAAACATACCACGAAGATTGAATATGGTTTTACGACACAAAGGACAAGCCACAAAATATTGAAAGTGAGTTTTGTAACGTAAAAAGTCACTTTGCTAACGATATGTAGAGAAATAATGCTAATTTGGATTGTTTTGTATATATTTCAATAGTGTATTTATTTTTTTCGCAACTTTAAAAACACTAACTCACGCAAAACAAATTCGGAATCACCGACACAGAAATTTCTCCAGATATTTCTTCGTACCTCTTTGAAGAATAGTGTCTACAGATCATAATGACGTAACACAATATCATACAACAAATAAACTCAGTGCGCAAATACGAAAAGTTATCCAACCGTGCAAGTGTATTTATTGTTTTCTCCATGACTGTATAACGTGCGTGTAAAGTTGGAAGTTTATAGGAAGGTTGGCGGAGGTGAAAAGCATATCACCCAATGCCGTATTCGCCAATGTTATGGCCATGGTTCAAAGCTCTGTAACATGAATCAAAAATGCCTCATTTGTGGAGACTCTTCTCTCAAAAAAGGACACATGTCCTGTGGAAGAGAGTACAAATTTTCGCTGTGCGAATTGTAACGGCAACCATATGTCAAATTTTAACCAATGCCCAGTCCGTTTAGCAATTGTTAAGGCAAGGCAAGGTAAACAAATATCAATTTCCCAATCAAAACAAACTTCAAAACAAAATTCTCCAAGCGTACCAGTACCACCCACTTTTTCTACTCCTTTGCATACTCGTTTAACATATGCACAGGTTACAGGTAGTTCGAACAGTTTTTTAACAGTAAATAATGTGTATATAGGATTCAGGGCTCCGGCGGTGGAGTTGCAATTGTTATTCATCGCCGAATCAAACATCGTGCTCTTCCCCATCTTGAGACGATAGTTATTGAAACTTTGGGAATTGAAGTTCAAACTGAACCTGGGATTTTATTTATTGCCGCAGCATATTTACCATTTCAATGCACACGCCAGCACAAAAATTATTTTAAAGGTGATTTACAAAAACTCACCAGAAATCGTTCGAATTTTTTTATAATCGGCGATTTTAACGCTAAACATCGATCATGGAATAATTCTCAAAGTAATTCCAATGGCAAAATTTTATTCAATGATTGTTCTTCAGGATACTATTCTATTTTGTCTTCGAATAGTCCTACATGCTTTACTTCTGTAAGAAACCCATCAATTTGATTTGATGCTAACAGATAAAAATCATGTGCAGTCATACCTCGATATAAGGCAACTTTATTTTTATTTTCGTTACGTTATATCGAGTTACGTTATATCGAAGCAAAAAAAATTTTTTTTATTTATGCAAGAATGTTAATGGTTACTCAAATATGCGCGAAAACCCATTTTCCATCACCCATCAGTATTTTTAAACCTTTCTTATGCCCATTTACAAATATTTTCAGAAGCAAAAAAAAATTTTTTTTTCAATTGATACACAAGTTACTCAAAGATGCGTGAAATCCTATTTCCCATCACCTATCAGTAATTTCAAACCATTCTTATGTCCATTTCGGACAATTCTCAACAAGCAAAAAAAATTTTTTTTAATTGATGCAAGACTGTTGGCGGTTACTCAAAGATGCGCGAAAACCTTTTTCCCATTACCTATCAGTATTTTTTAACTTTTCTTATAGAGAGCTTCGTAGCCGCAAGGTTACAGAGTCCGCTTTGATAAGCGAGTGGTCGTGGGTTCGAATCTTAGTAGAATCAGGCCATTTGGTTGTCAAAGGACTGTAACATGGGTTCATTCTCAGGCTCTCCACTCCACTACATACCCTTCCTTCAAGCTGAATTCTAAAGTACCCTTGCTGACCTTCATCCTAACAAAAAAGTCCCTCTTATAATAAAACTGTTCTGAGTAACGTATAATAGTTCTCTTCAGATAATTGTAATTATGACGCGGTCTTGGCTGGAGGAACGAGGTTTCGATAAGACTCCTTCCTCTTGACAAAAATATAAGTCCTACTTATAATAAACCTGACCAGAGGTGTAGCATTGAGTGCCTCTTCAGGAAAATGTGATTGTGACGCGGTGTTGGTAGGAGGAACGAGGTTCGATAAGACTCCTTCCTCTTGACAAAATAGGTCCTTCTTATAATAAAACTGATTTCAGAAATATTTACCCTCTACAGGGAACATAATAAGTCCCTCTTAGAATAAACCTGGCCAGAGAGGAACGTTAGGTGTAGCCTCAGTTCAGGGAATTGTAATTTGGCGATATTAGTAGGATAGAAATGAGGCTCAGCGGTATAGTAGAGCAGTAAGCTTGAAATGAAAGGGTAAACTCTCACACACAAGCACGGATATAAATGAAAAGCGTATCATTCACTCGAATAGTGATACTGCCAGTAATATGAAGTGCGGAATACAGAAAACACCTGGGCAATATCACAAAAGATCAAAATGTCTCTGGCCGCAGTGATGAGTCCACACAGAGGAAAAAAAAAAACTTGTCTTATGCCCATTTCGAGAAATTTTCAACGAGCAAAAAAAAATTTTTTTTCTATTGATGCTGTGAATTGTTACTGAAGGAAGGATTTTCCATCACATATTAGTTTTTTTAAACCTTTCTTATGCCTATTTAGGACAATTTTCCCATTAGTTTCATTAATTTTAAAACTTACTACAAACATTTTTTTGAAGCAATTTATACCCCAAAAACGGTTGCTGTATCATTTATTTTCAATTTCAATACATTTTCAAAGTTCCGTTATATCGAGTTACGTTATATCGAGGTTGCCTTATATCGAGGTATTACTGTATGTAGTGACTTGATCACACATGCTGACTTTGATTCTGACCATCTTCCAATAACTTTTTCATTATCACATGAGTCAGTTTTAAACCCTATGAGCTGTGTTTTTAATTATAACAAGGCAAATTGGGAAAGATACAAAACTCATATTGAGAGAAATTTCAATAATGAGCTTGATTTGCAAAACGAAGTGAATATTGATTCCGCTTTGGAAGCATTAAAATGTGCAATTATTAATGCCAGGAATTATTCTGTTCCAAAGGCTCAAGTGAAATTTGATTCACCAATAATTGACGAAAATCTTCAACTTATAGTTCGTTTGAAAAATGTCCGCAGACGTCAATATCAACGTTCTCGTGACCCTGTTTTTAAAACTATTGATAAAGATTTACAGAAAGAGATTAAACATAGATTTACTCTTCTGAGAAATCGAAATTTTGAGACTAAAGTTAAAAAATTGAAACCATATTCAAAACCCTTTTGGAAGCTGTCGAAATTCTCAAGAAACCTTCAAAGCCTATTCCAGTTTTAAAAGATAGTGAACGTTTTCTTGTATCCAATGAACAAAAGGCTCAAAGACTCAAATTGAAAATGAAGTCACACGTCAATTTGATTTAATTTCTTCCCAGAATTTTTTACCTGCAGAAATAATTGAAACTAATTGAAATGAGATTAAATAAATTATTAAAAATTTCAAAAATATGAAAGCACCTGGTGACAATGGAATCTTTAATATACTAATCAAACATCTCCTTGAGAGCACAATGGAATTTTTAGTGAAAATTTTCAATTGCTGCTTCAAAATTGCATATTTTCCCAAATTATGGAAAAATGCAAAAATTACTCCAATTTTAAAACCGGATAAGAATCCAGCTGAAGTTTCAAGTTATCGACCAATCAGTTAGCTTTCTTCAATAAGTAAACTGTTTGAGAGAATTATTGTTAACAGAATGATGTCACACATCAACGAAAATTCAATTTTTGCAGATGAACAGTTTGGATTTCGCCATGGGCATTCCACAACTCATCAATTGCTCAGAGTTACTAATATGATACGAGCTAACAAATCTGAAGGTTATTCCCCTGGAGCTGCTCTTTTAGACATAGAAAAAGCATTCGCCAGTGTTTGGCATAAAGGTTTGATTGCGAAATTGCAAACTTTTAATTTTACAATTTTCCTAATCAAAATTTTGAAAAATTATCTTACTGATCAAACTCTGCAGGTTATCTATCAGAGTTCAAAATCTGATAGATTTCCTGTCAGAGCAGGTGTGCCTCTAGGTTCTGTCTTGGGCCCAGTCCTGTATAACATATTCACTTCAGATCTTCCTGATTTGCCTCCAGGATGCACAAAGTCATTGTTCTGCGATGACACAAGCTTTTCCGTAAAAGGAAAAAGTCTTCGTGTCATATGCGGTCGATTGCAGAAAAGTTTAGATATTTTTTCTTCCTACTTGCAAAAGTGGAAAATCTCTCCCAATGCTTCTAAAACTCAAATGATAATTTTTCCGCATAAGCCTAGGGCTTCTTTCCTCAAGCCAAACAATAATCACGTTGTCAAGATGAATGGGGTTATTTTGAGCTGGTCTGACAAGGTTAAGTACTTGGGACTAATTTACGATAAAAAACTTATTTTCAAAGAGCACATTGAGAGTATACAAGCCAAGTGCATCAAATATACGAGATGTTTATATCCTCTCATTTACAGGAATTCTAAACTTTGTTTAAAAACAAACTTTCGATTTACAAACAAATTTTTAGACCAGCAATGCTTTATGCTGTACCGATCTGATCAAGTTGCTGTTCAACAAGGAAGAAAACGCTTCAAAGGATTCAGAATAAAATTCTGAAAATGATTATGAAGCGTCCTCCTTGGTTTGGTACACTCGAATTACATAGACTTAGTGGTGTTGAACCATTATTTATTAATTTTATTTATTTATTTATTTATTTCGTCAAGCAAATGTAGACTACAGTTATAATAATACAATGTTTTCTTATATTCTATACATTATTTCCAGTAGTTAGTCGTTTTTTATTTGATTTCTGCCCATGGTGATGTCGATATTTTCGCAGTGCTGATTATAGTGACGCATCATGCGATTTATTGGGCCATTTTTTGAGTAGTTTGTTCTGTGAGAAATAATGTCATTGATAGAATAAAGCATTGAAAGATCGCGGCGTTCTTTAAGTGCTTGTATGTCTATAAGCATGCAGTGTGCTTCATATGATGGTAAGGGAAATGCTGTCCAATTTAGCTTACGAAGCGCGTACAAAAGAAATTGTTTTTGGACAGACTCAATGCGTTCTTCATGTGTGGCAATATAGGGATTCCATACAATGCTACAATGTTCCAGAATTGGTCGGACGTATGTAATATATAATAGTTTGATTGTATATGGGTCTTGAAAATTGTGGCCGAAGCGTTTTATAAAGCCCAGCATACTATTTGCTTTATTGATAATTGTATTATAATGTTCTATGAATGTAAGTTTGGAGTCTAAGATTACGCCTAGGTCCCTTACGATTTTGCATTTTTCTACTGGTTGGTTTCCTAAGAAAATGTTTGTAGGTGGTGTTACTGTTTTTCTGCTAAAGGCTATTGAATTACATTTTTTAATGTTGAGTTGTAATAGGCTTTTGTTGCACCAAGTGTAGAATACATTAATTTCATTCTGGAATATTTCGAAGTCTTCTGCATTGGTTATTTCTATAAAGAGCTTCATGTCGTCAGCATATACAAGCACATGTATTGACTTAAGAAGAAAGGAAATGTCATTTACGTATAAAATAAAAAGAAGAGGGCCCAGGTGGGAACCTTGAGGAACCCCAGAAGTTACTTCTATTGGGTTTGAAAAGGAATTTTGAAAGCGGACTATTTGTGTTCGTTTTGTTAAGTATGACTGCAGCCATTCCAAAAATTTTGTTTCAGTTCCGTATTTATCGAGCTTGAAGAGCAATAATGGTATGTCGATTCTGTCAAATGCCTTGCTATGCATAGTCCGTATAAAGAGCTTCTACGTGGTTACCGTTGTCCATTACAGTCAGAGTGAAAGTTATGAATTCCAAAAGATTTGTGGTAGTTGATCGGCCTTTGTAAAAGCCGTGCTGTTGAGTTGTAATTTGGTGTTTTACTTGTTGAAAGATTTTTTCATTAATTATTGATTCAAATAATTTTGGAATGCATGAAATAATGGCAATTCCACGATAATTACGAATGTCAGATCTAGCGCCAGATTTGAAAATTGGCACTAAATATGAGGTTTTCCAGAGTTCTGGGAAAATTCCATTCTTCAGGGACATGTTAAAAAGGTTTTGTAAGGGTGTAGATAGTTCTTCTGCCAAGTTTTTGAGAAAAATTGGAGCTATTCTGTCAGGTCCAGGATCTTTCGTAGCGTCTAAATTTTTAAGTGCGTTTTGAATTTCGAATTCAGATATTTGCAGATTCGAATTCAGATATTTGAAATAAGCATTTCGTTTGTTTTTGACATGATTGATTTGATTTAGACCGAGTTCTGAGGATTTGCCAAAAAAATACTGCAGTGTTTCGTTTTCGCCTACGACTGGGAGTAAGATAGATTCATTTTCAATGTCTACAATAAAGTCTGCATTACGTTGGTTGAAGTCGCCATAGACATGCAGTTTTACTTCTGGTTTCATGTTAGACATAATAGATTCTAGAGTTTTAAAAAATAATTCATACGAATGTTTATGAGCATGTTCCGGTGGAAAGTACACGGAACAGATGATATGTTCTTCGCCAGCAATAAATGCTTTGGCCCATACGTGTTCAAATTTTTTATATTTGTCGGATATTATTTCTTCAGAAGTAAAGTCTACATTAATGGCAATGAGGACTCCACCGCCTGACTTTTTTTGACTGGTAGTCAAATTCCGATCGTGCCGGAATACATTATAATTGTTTCCAAATACTTCTTCGCTTCTTAGGCCTTCGTCCCAGCTACTTTCAGTTCCTAAAATTATTTTAAAAGATGACGACAATAGATTTTGTTGATTTCTTTCATTTTGCTTGGGCTTTTCATGCGATTGAAATTCTGACAATAGACAAGAATTTCAGTCGCATTCTGTCGAGGAAGCGAAGAAGTGTTAGTCAAGTTATTACTTATGTTAAAATATAATGGTTCTGCCTCAGAAGAGGGCGTCCTTACTTGCGAAAATTTGTACTAAATTTGTTTACACTTTCGCGAAGTTGTTGAAGACGGTGAGTGCGTTCATTTGATAAAAAATGACAATATGACTGAAGGTCGGCTACTGCTTCGGCTGGCGTGAGTCTATATTCCTGATGGACTTCAATAAAGACGCGTTGGAATTGTTCTGGAGATGCCGGCAGTTAGCCAATAGTTAGTTATAAGTTTACTTCCCCTTTCCTGACAAGTAGGTTTAAATCCCTACGAACGATAAGTCCTAATTGCGAAAGCAAACTAATCGTAACAATTAAAATTACAAATTTTTAACAATGTTGAGAAGTCTCCATTTGTGATTGGACACACATACTTATTACTTACTAATATTTATAATAAATACTTAAGCTACTAACAAATCCCCCCCCTTGAAAAAAAAAACCATTTATTTGTAAAACGAATACACTCTTCAAATTATTTTTAATCGAAATAACCGACTTCAATTTAGTCATGTTTCGTATGTAGGTCATTTTGCACGTGTTGCTTGATTAGAGACTTGGATAATGCTTGAGCCTAGCCAAAACAATAAACTTAGTATCAGAACATTCCGTAAAATTTTTAAATTCTTTTCGACTTTATTTGTTAGAGCTTTGATAGAAATCGGAACATTGTAGAAACATAATTCAGAAAAACAGTTTTCAGAAGAGAATACATAGAGCCTTATAGGCATAACATGGCAATGTTAATACTTGTTCAATGTACATTCGATAGATATGCGGTTGCCGTAAACCTAATGGCGCAGCAACGCGGGCCGGGTATCAGCTAGTACAATATAAATACAAACAGTCGCAAATATTCCACGTTGAACGAAAAAATAGAATTTAAAGTCTGGTCGCACCTATACAAATACCCATTCGGAATAGTCAGACTGCTTGTTAAAACCGAGAAAACAAAGTAAAAATATTGCTCTCTTTTTCTCTCACACGAAATTATCCGCAATGCACACACTACATGCTGTGAATAAGGCAATCCACGAGACAATTGCGATCAGCTGAATTCAGAATGTTTTCAAATGTTGACAGCCTCATGTACGTTCGAAAGATCGCAACTTGGACTCAATCCGGATCGAAAAGCGTGAAAAACAAACGGTGTCCGAACGGTTGCCCTAGTATTGCAAAAGGCAATCCTTTAAACAACAATAGGCCGTATGAATAAAAGAGTTTACTCTGCTTCTCCCATAAGATTTGCACGGGATGAGTAAAGCAAACGCTTTTATTCATACGGCTTAATAAAATATTGCGACTTTTACGCCAAATTGGACTACCCGAAATACACGATTACCACTGTCGAATCTCGCACACGATTTCGCAGTTTGGGTGATGGGTATCGATACTATCGTTATCGAAACGCTTGACAGAAATATTTTATTATATTGACAAAAAAATCTCTATCATGACTGCTACCTTGGTAGGTTAATAAGAAATCACTCCAGCAATGGTCAGTGCTTGATACCTATGTATATTGATAGAGTATACTTAAAACCGTGAGGTCTGGTATCGATACAATGACAATTGAGAAAGTGTCGATACTTAGTATCACCCAATCAATCATGCAACACTTACTTTTGTTTTGATATTCAACCTAATTTTCAACTAAAGCTGCTCAAAAATATATACTTAATGTTGCAAATGAAAAACAAAACAAACAATGAACCCAAAAAAACTGCCACTGCGCTACTGAGGTGTCAATTTGATAGAGCGAAATAAGAAATTGGGCAATGAATGATTATCACAGAAGTCCAAATAGTCATGCAAGGGGCAATATTACTTTAGATTTTTCACTCCGACATTGAAAAATTTCGTGTTTGGTTGTATTCTGGTTGTGCAACTTATGTCGTTTTCGTTTCCGCGGTGTAGCTACACTCAAACGACACTTTTGACACCAAAAATGTTTTATTTGACTTTTCGGACTGCCGTTTTTCTGTCTCTCCCTACACTTTTTCTGTCCCTGACGACACCCGAAAAAAGCAAATTGTACTGTAGGAAGTTACCAACACATTCACACATATGTGTCAAAACTGGTTTGTTTTGGTTTACGTTCCACGTGGTAAAGTGTCAGGTAAATTTTTTCTCAGCACATTTGCGAGATGGACATGTGCAATGGAAACGAGACAAAATGACGAAAGCGATAATGACCAAAACAAAACGAATTGACAGCTATCCCATTATTACGCATACCAATGCAATGACACTGAAAATGATTTATTTTAAGCTGCAAAGTATAGCACGGAAAAAGTGTACCTACACCGCGAAAACGAAAACGACATTAAAAAACAACAACAATAACAAACGTACATGTAGTGAAACGTCACCCGTGGATTGCCTTATGCGAGTCGGCCAGTTTGGCGGCTAGTTAGGAAACGCATTCCAAAAACTGAAAACTGATGTTCGAATAAAATGTTTGTGAGGCAGAGCTAGAGCTTTATAGAACAAACATTTTGTGAAACATTACAATGTCAAACCGAAACGTCCCTGAATTTCTGTTCAAATCTGTATTTAAAATCGAAATTCTGTAGGAATTCTGTATTCTGTATCATTTCTGTATCGTGGTCAAAATATCTGTATAATACAGAAAAGTTGAAGAGGTTGTTTATAAGACACGACCGCAGAGTTAACGTAGAATACGACAGCCTGTCTTATGTCAATGTATGTCTTGGAATAAGTTTGGCAATACACTCAATTGGGGTTAATTAATTAAATGGTCCCTCTTCTCCAGATGACGTTTACCTCTATAGCCGACACCGGTAACGACAATGAACAACAGCAGAAGCTATGTGCAGCTATGCGGTTTCACTTGCTGTCGTATCCAAAACAAGAATGAAATTTAATTGTTTTGAGGCTGTCTTTCGTAACAAGTTACACAAAGATATCTTAATTTAGGCAGTGGCTACGAAGAGGCTATAGACGAGGGCAAATAGTGCATTCCCCATCTATAGTATAACAGTTCAAATAACAATTTTCTGCATTTTACGATAGCGTAGATAATTTTACAATTGATTGCTGCAAATAGTAAGACTTGAGCGAAAAATTTTGTGATTCAGGCTCACTAGCTCAAAAATTCTTCAGATAAACTTTGAGGCTTAGTTGAAGTCAAAAAAGGTTAATTGTGTTGGTTAATGCCATTTTTTTACAACTGAATAATTTTTCTCAACATGGCAAATTTTCTATTTCGTTCTGAATGATTTACAGTGATAATTAAATTCGGAATTAGGTAATGAATTCGCAGTTATATATAAAAATTTTGATCGCTATACTACTAGCCACACACGCTATATAGCAAGCCACACACGCTATAGACATGCACACGCTATATAGCAAACCACGCACCTATATAGCGTGCCGCATACGCTATAAACATGCACACACGCGCTACAGATTTATTTTTCGAGCTTGAAGAGCAATAATGGTATGTCGATTCTGTCAAATGCCTTGCTATGCATAGTCCGTATAAAGAGCTTCTACGTGGTTACCGTTGTCCATTACAGTCAGAGTGAAAGTTATGAATTCCAAAAGATTTGTGGTAGTTGATCGGCCTTTGTAAAAGCCGTGCTGTTGAGTTGTAATTTGGTGTTTTACTTGTTGAAAGATTTTTTCATTAATTATTGATTCAAATAATTTTGGAATGCATGAAATAATGACAATTCCACGATAATTACGAATGTCAGATTTAGCGCCGGATTAGAAAATTGGCACTAAGTATGAAGTTTTCCAGAGTTCTGGGAAAATTCCATTCATCAGGGACATGTTAAAAAGGTTTTGTAAGGGTGTAGATAGTTCTTCTGCCAAGTTTTTGAGAAAAATTGGAGCTATTCTGTCAGGTCCAGGATCTTTCGTAGCGTCTAAATTTTTAAGTGCGTTCTGAATTTCGAATTCAGATATTTGCAGATTCGAGTTCAGATATTTGAAATAAGCATTTTGTTTGTTTTTGACATGATTGATTTGATTTAGACCGAGTTCTGAGGATTTGCCAAAAAAATACTGCAGTGTTTCGTTTTCCCCTACGACTGGGAGTAAGATAGATTCATTTTCAATGTCTACAATAAAGTCTGCATTACGTTGGTTGAAGTCGCCATAGACATGCAGTTTTACTTCTGGTTTCATGTTAGACATAATAGATTCTAGAGTTTTGAAAAATAATTCATACGAATGTTTATGAGCATGTTCCGGTGGAAAGTACACGGAACAGATGATATGTTCTTCGCCAGCAATAAATGCTTTGGCCCATACGTGTTCAAATTTTTTATATTTGTCGGATATTATTTCTTCAGAAGTAAAGTCTACATTAATGGCAATGAGGACTCCACCGCCTGACTTTTTTTGACTGGTAGTCAAATTCCGATCGTGCCGGAATACATTATGATTGTTTCCAAATACTTCTTCGCTTCTTACGCCTTCGTCCCAGCTACTTTCAGTTCCTAAAATTATTTTAAAAGATGACGACAATAGTTTTGTTGATTTCTTTCATTTTGCTTGGGCTTTTCATGCGATTGAAATTCTGACAATAGACAAGAATTTCAGTCGCATTCTGTCGAGGAAGCGAAGAAGTGTTAGTCAAGTTATTACTTATGTTAAAATATAATGGTTCTGCCTCAGAAGAGGGCGTCCTTACTTGCGAAAATTTGTACTAAATTTGTTTACACTTTCGCGAAGTTGTTGAAGACGGTGAGTGCGTTCATTTGATAAAAAATGACAATATGACTGAAGGTCGGCTACTGCTTCGGCTGGCGTGAGTCTATATTCCTGATGGACTTCAATAAAGACGCGTTGGAGTTGTTCTGGAGATGCCGGCAGTCCTTCGGATGCGAGAAGCATTCTTATACTGGTTGGTGTCATTCCTTCTACGCATGGTTGGTCCTTCATGTATGCGAGATATAGGCGTGTAATATGCATTACTTTTGGGTCGCGGAGTCTAGCCTTCAAAAAGCGCTCGTCGCCATTCGATGATTGCTGCGTAAGTCGGACGATTGGTGGACGCATGGGGTCAAGTTCAAATTGGCTGTCTTGCGGTGATGATTGTATGCTGGCGTTGCTGGCAGGAGGCAGGTGTTGAACCATTAGAAGCTATGTCAAATAAAATTATTAACAGTTTTCGACAAAAATCGTTGCAATCCTCAATTGCTACGATAAGCTCTTTTTATAGCCAATAAGTTAGCAATTAAGTTAGTTATAAGTTTACTTCCCCTTTCCTGACAAGTAGGTTTCAATCCCTACGAACGATAAGTCCTAATTGCGAAAGCAAACGAATCGTAACAATTAAAATTACAAATTTTTAACAATGTTGAGAAGTCACCATTTGTGATTGGACACACATACTCATAACTTACTAATATTTATAATAAATACTTAAGCTACTAACAAATCCCCCCCTTGAAAAAAAAAAAACCATTTATTTGTAAAACGAATACACTCTTCAAATTATTTTTAATCGAAATAACCGACTTCAATTTAGTCATGTTTCGTATGTAGGTCATTTTGCACGTGTTGCTTGATTAGAGACTTGGATAATGCTTGAGCCTAGCCAAAACAATAAACTTAGTATCAGAACATTCCGTAAAATTTTTAAATTCTTTTCGACTTTATTTGTTAGAGTTTTGATAGAAATCGGAACATTGTAGAAACATAATTCAGAAAAACAGTTTTCAGAAGAGAATACATAGAGCCTTATAGGCATAACATGGCAATGTTAATACTTGTTCAATGTACATTCGATAGATATGCGGTTGCCGTAAACCTAATGGCGCAGCAACGCGGGCCGGGTATCAGCTAGTACAATATAAATACAAACAGTCGCAAATATTCCACGTTGAACGAAAAAATAGAATTTAAAGTCTGGTCGCACCTATACAAATACCCATTCGGAATAGTCAGACTGCTTGTTAAAACCGAGAAAACAAAGTAAAAATATTGCTCTCTTTTTCTCTCACACGAAATTATCCGCAATGCACACACTACATGCTGTGAATAAGGCAATCCACGAGACAATTGCGATCAGCTGAATTCAGAATGTTTTCAAATGTTGACAGCCTCATGTACGTTCGAAAGATCGCAACTTGGACTCAATCCGGATCGAAAAGCGTGAAAAACAAACGGTGTCCGAACGGTTGCAAAAGGCAATCCTTTAAACAACAATAGGCCGTATGAATAAAAGAGTTTACTCTGCTTCTCCCATAAGATTTGCACGGGATGAGTAAAGCAAACGCTTTTATTCATAAAGCAAACGCTTTTATTCATTCATATTCAAATATTGCGACTTTTACGCCAAATTGGACTACCCGAAATACACGATTATCACTGTCGAATCTCGCACACGATTTCGCAGTTTGGGTGATGGGTATCGATACTATCGTTATCGAAACGCTTGACAGAAATATTTTATTATATTGACAAAAAATTCTCTATCATGACTGCTACCTTGGTAGGTTAATAAGAAATCACTCCAGCAATGGTCAGTGCTTGATACCTATGTATATTAATAGAGTATACTTAAAACCGTGAGGTCTGGTATCGATACAATGACAATTGAGAAAGTGTCGATACTTAGTATCACCCAATCAATCATGCAACACTTACTTTTGTTTTGATATTCAACCTAATTTTCAACTAAAGCTGCTCAAAAATATATACTTAATGTTGCAAATGAAAAACAAAACAAACAATGAACCCAAAAAAACTGCCACTGCGCTACTGAGGTGTCAATTTGATAGAGCGAAATAAGAAATTGGGCAATGAATGATTATCACAGAAGTCCAAATAGTCATGCAAGGGGCAATATTACTTTAGATTTTTCACTCCGACATTGAGAAAATTTCGTGTTTGGTTGTATTCTGGTTGTGCAACTTATGTCGTTTTCGTTTCCGCGGTGTAGCTACACTCAAACGACACTTTTGACACCAAAAATGTTTTATTTGACTTTTCGGACTGCCGTTTTTCTGTCTCTCCCTACACTTTTTCTGTCCCTGACGACACCCGAAAAAAGCAAATTGTACTGTAGGAAGTTACCAACACATTCACACGTATGTGTCAAAACTGGTTTGTTTTGGTTTACGTTCCACGTGGTAAAGTGTCAGGTAAATTTTTTCTCAGCACATTTGCGAGATGGACATGTGCAATGGAAACGAGACAAAATGACGAATGCGATAATGACCAAAACAAAACGAATTGACAGCCATCCCATTATTACGCATACCAATGCAATGACACTGAAAATGATTTATTTGAAGCTGCAAAGTATAGCACGGAAAAAGTGTACCTACACCGCGAAAACGAAAACGACATTAAAAAACAACAACAATAACAAACGTACATGTAGTGAAACGTCACCCGTGGATTGCCTTATGCGAGTCGGCCAGTTTGGCGGCTAGTTAGGAAACGCATTCCAAAAACTGAAAACTGATGTTCGAATAAAATGTTTGTGAGGCAGAGCTAGAGCTTTATAGAACGAACATTCTGTGAAACATTACAATGTCAAACCGAAACGTCCCTGAATTTCTGTTCAAATCTGTATTTAAAATCGAAATTCTGTAGGAATTCTGTATTCTGTATCATTTCTGTATCGTGGTCAAAATATCTGTATAATACAGAAAAGTTGAAGAGGTTGTTTATAAGACACGACCGCAGAGTTAACGTAGAATACGACAGCCTGTCTTATGTCAATGTATGTCTTGGAATAAGTTTGGCAATACACTCAATTGGGGTTAATTAACTAAATGGTCCCTCTTCTCCAGATGACGTTTACCTCTATAGCCGACACCGGTAACGACAATGAACAACAGCAGAAGCTATGTGCAGCTATGCGGTTTCACTTGCTGTCGTATCCAAAACAAGAATGAAATTTAATTGTTTTGGGGCTGTCTTTCGTAACAAGTTACACAAAGATATCTTAATTTAGGCAGTGGCTATGAAGAGGCTATAGACGAGGGCAAATAGTGCATTCCCCATCTATAGTATAACAGTTCAAATAACAATTTTCTGCATTTTACGATAGCGTAGATAATTTTACAATTGATTGCTGCAAATAGTAAGATTTGAGCGAAAAATTTTGTGATTCAGGCTCACTAGCTCAAAAATTCTTCAGATAAACTTTGAGGCTTAGTTGAAGTCAAAAAAGGTTAATTGTGTTGGTTAATGCCATTTTTTTACAACTGAATAATTTTTCTCAACATGGCAAATTTTCTATTTCGTTCTGAATGATTTACAGTGATAATTAAATTCGGAATTAGGTAATGAATTCGCAGTTATATATAAAAATTTTGATCGCTATACTACTAGCCACACACGCTATATAGCAAGCCACACACGCTATAGACATGCACACGCTATATAGCAAACTACGCACCTATATAGCGTGCCACATACGCTATAAACATGCACACACGCGCTACAGACATGCATACACGCTATAAACATACACACACGCTATACAGCTAGCCACGCACGCTATGTAGCAAGCCACACACGCTATATAGCAAGCCACACACGCTACATAGTAAACCACGCACGCTAGCCACACACGCTATATCTAGAGAAACATTTCGAAAGGTCCTATCTGCTTTGATCGACTTTTTGATCGATCACTTTCATTCATCACCACAACTTACTAAACACTTTTTATGCCACGTTATTTGCACGAGTTGATAGTGGAGGGATCACCCTAGCCTTCTGAACGGAAACCACGCTCGGGAAAGTTACTAAAGCTGAACCATTACCAAAACAAAAAGACGCTCCGGAAAAACGATAAAAGCAGATAGGACCTTTTGAAATGTTTATCTAGATATAGCACACACCCTATATACATACGCTGAATGATGGTGGCTCCTCAAACCACCTGGCGGGGCGAGTCTGTTTCAATGTCGGGTTGTATTCACCCAACGATATCTGAATTGAATTACCGCGGGTGGGGTCCAACTCAGATCGAAGGGAAGCCGAACTGAAAGAGGTAGGAACTGCAGCTAACCACTACAACCGCCGCTGTTGCCCGCTGCTGATCCACGCTGCCTTCGCCTACTGCCATCGGTGTTGATGTCTGCTAATACTGCCTGCTGCTAGTAAACTGATTTGCTTGAGGAGAAACAAGCTCTTATATAGCCCAAAGAGTGCATTCTCGGCTAACTAGGTACTCCATTCTGTCGTCCTTTTTAGGGAAAGGCAGCAAGCGACCAATCAAAAGTCGACATTTGTAATTCGACAATGTTCAACAATTTTCAATAGTACAATAGTTTGAACAATCGGATTACAATTTGCTGCATTTGAACGGATGCTCAAATGATTTTCCAATCGATTGCTGCAAAAATGACAGATATCGGTTGGAAACTGACTGAGTTTAAAACGTTTGAATTTGGACAATTTTCGTGACGCTCTCGATGTTTTCGGTTTTGAAATTGGATTCCTGTATTGAAGTTGGGTCCCTGTATATGTTGCCGTAAGACGTATTCTACGTCAAAAATATATTCATCTATTTCGTAGTGTCCAACGTACAGATAGGACATCGTAGTATTCAGCAATTGTTTATCTTTTAAAATTTTCCACAACTTTGCTGAAGGAAGCTATTTGGTATATTGAAAATTAGAAAAAAAAATTTTTTTTATCTAACTGTTAGGTGGATTGATCGAAAAACTAAGAACGCCAAAGGTAAGGCCTTGTTCTATGAAACAATTTTGCTGAAGACATTGAGTACATAAAATCAATTTTTCACAGTAGTTTTTCAAATCTAAGTGATCGCGATTTTTAGAATTTAGACCACTGTGCACTGTGGGATTTTCAACTAAATCTTTTCACCAATTGTTCATGTCTTGAAATATAACCCTTGGGATGTGTAGAAACTATTTTGGAAGTTATTTCATGAAACGGTGGTTGAAAACGTGCTTTACAATAAGTATTTCGTCGTTTTGAAGTAGAATACTTTTTCTGGAAGTTCGGCTACATAGGGATGTGAAATGAAAATCTAAAACCGAAAAAAGTGAAAAATATGTCCAACTTCAAATGCTAATAAATCGGTTAGTATTCGATGGATTTTCTTCGTTCTTGCAGCAATAGATTGGAAAATCTTCTAAGATTCTTCCCAAAAAGACAATAATTGTAATGTTATTATTCACACTATTGTACTATCGAAAATAGTCAAGCCTTGTCAAAACGAAAAATTCGACCTCTGATTGGTCGTTATATGATTACTTCCCAAGCACGGTCGACAGAATCATATACCTTGCAATTGAAAACATTCTATTGGGCCTATATAAGAGCCTGTTTCAGCCGAAGCCGCTCATAATAGTTCTAGACAGCGACAACACCAGTCGTCCTCCCTTAGCAGCAGCACTAGCATTGCAGTGGATACCAGCGATAGCGGATAGCGGCCAAAGCTGTGGCGTAGCAATGGATAGTGCACTATTTGCAGTGGATCCCAGCAGCTGGACCAGCTGATGCAGGGACAGCGGATACCAATGGGAGCGTATAGCGGTCACAACTGTGGTATGGCTATGGATAGCGCACTAGTTTCAGCGGATCTCAGCATTGATAGCGGCTTATGCAGTGAGGCACATTAGTGAAATGCATTCAATGAAAAGTTGACTTATTTTGATAACACGTGAGCCATCTAGTTTTGAGTGTTATATCAGCATTTCACTGTTTACTTTATCACAACGAATGTTCGCACTGTCAGTGATATCTTATCCGATACTAAATTGAACAACAAACTGTCCTTTTCAGGGTGAAATTAAAGCGTTAATGTTTTCTCTTGAGTTAATTTACATTTTTAAATTTGTTAAAGTTATAAATTTTACTTTATTTCCGTGTCTCAGAACGTACTGAATTATCTTTTCCTTTAGTCATGAGCACGACATCCGAAAAAAATTCATCTCAAAATTTAAAAATTGTCAAACCCCAACCATGGCAAGCAACTTACAATATTATTGAAAATGGTCAATCCTTGTTGAAGCGTAAAATACGATTGATCTGATTAGTCAACGTTTATTTACTAAAAAAAATGACTGACACGCGAGCATCTTTCTTGTAAAAGTATTCTACTTCAAACTTGCGGTCGTGGCTTTGCACACAACCCTCCTGTTATTTTTTTTCCAAATTCCATTTTGCGAAGAAAAATTTTAAAAATATAATCATGATACTTCACTAGCGACACTTATGTAGATAATGAAAAAAAATTTGTTTTGTGTTACGTCACACCCCACCCCATCGTGAAATTTCACGACAAAAATCTGTAAGTCGGAAACCATAGCTGCTAGAGATTTCTTGTCTTCTAAAAAGTTACTCTACTAAAAGGAATCTATCTTTTGGTAAGACTGGTTACTAGGGTGGTGCTATTGTACTCAAAATAAAAATTGTAACTTTTTTATCTTATGACTTAGAGCAATATTGTCTCTCACAAAATTGTAGCTAATTTAATTTCATGAAACTTTTTTAAAAAAATTTTTGCTCTACCTCGTTTTTTCACTGTTTTAGGGCAATTTTTCTAAATTTATTCGGGGTGGGTCTGAAAAAAACACTATAATTGCTCTAGTGTTTTCAGCTTCATTCGCATTTGAAAGCGGTGTTCGAGTGACTTTTGGGGCGTGAATAACTGCATATTTCGACACTGATAGATAATTGCTAACTCTTTAGAGAAAAAAGTTACAGGTTATTTTTCGTTCTAAAATGACAGTTTTTGGAGGCACCCTACTCCCTTGTTTGCATATATATGCAACAACAACACGTTTAGGATGAAAGAACATAGTTTAACCTTCAAAATCTATTGTGTAGAATTTGTCAACTTTTGTTCCCTTTAGGGTTAAAATGTATTTAAAAACTTGGAGTTTTCACACAAAAATTTGCTAAACTACCATTCAAAACCATCTAGTTATTCCAATTCGATTTTTATTTGAAAAATTCGTTCGAGTGACTTTTGGGGCATGAAAAAACGCTTATTTTGATGTCAATAAATAGTTTCCAATGCTCGTTGAAAATAAATTATCGTTGTTTTAATACTGGAAAATGGCATTCCTATAGGGTTCTCTACATATTCAAATATATACAAACCTAAATTGTTTTTATATTAATCCAAGTACTCTTTCCACTCAATCGTAGACCTTTGAATATCTGTTCTTTTTCTGGCAGATCTAGTTGCAAGAATGGGATCTGAAGAATGCATAGCACGATAAAAAACATCCGTAAACATTGCTTATTCGGCAGCCGAAGAGGAAAGTTTATTTTCTTGTGCGCTCCGCAGTTCGCTTAAATTAATTTACCGTTTTTTCTAGCGCTCGCTGGTGAAGAACAGTGTGTGGTAGTAGTGAAGTGCTTGCTTTTGGCGCGTGTGCTGGAAGGTGCTGCGCTTGTTTTTTGGTTTGCTTCTTCTCCAAGCAGAACAGGGTGATTCGATCGGAGCTCCGGCGAGGGAAAGGAGGCGGTGACGCCGTTTCTCAGACGGTGCAACATCGCAACTGTGCTGGAAGGTGTCGTGCTAGTTTTTGGCGCGTGCGCTGACAGAGGAAAAAATCGGCGGCGCCGTTTTGCAGTCGATGCAACTCGAAATCGCTAGTGCTGATTACAACTACATACAAAGATAAGTGACACTTTTTATTTATTCTCTTTCTCATTTGTGTATATACATAACTGATCTATCTTTCATTTTTTTTATACATACATATATTCATTTTTTTACCTTGTATACATTAGTATATTACATATTCTTATACTTAATACATTGCGCAGCCGTTGAAAGGCAGTTGGGGGTCTGGCTACCCCACCGGACCTTTCATCCTCCTCAGAGGCTGAAGAGTCCGGCATGGACTTTGCCGAGATTCCCATAAATGACAACAACGCTTTCTTTGACGTAGTAGAGAAGCGTAAAAGGCCCCGTAAAACTGCCCCGATTGTCCCATCCACTAGTGTTGGATGTTTTGAAAATCTATCCCTTCCTGAAATAAAGATCCTTGAATGCAGGAGAATGTATTCCATGGATAATACGGGCAAATATTTCCCAAATGACTCGTTTAGAGTCACTTTCGAGGGAAAAGTACTCCCGAATTTTGTCGAGCTTCACAAGCTTCGACTACCCGTAAGACTTTTTTTTCCGAAAGTCATGACGTGTACGAACTGTTTGCAGTTAGGGCACACGAAAAACCCACTGCAATAAGAAATCTAAGTGCTCCAAGTGTGGTGAAATCTCCAAAATTAGCCACACTTGTGTAGAGCTAGCTAGAGCTCTACCAGGACCTGTGATTACTTGGAAATGAAACACACGAAGTCCTGTACGCGAACATTCGATTCGCGGAATCACCTCTTTTGGATGATAGATAAAGATGATTGATTTTATTAAGTTACAATTTTGCTTAAATATTAACCTGTGTAACTCAGAGCGGTGAGACTCTTCTCCTCCGACCTGAGTTATCGCCTATCTAGCGGTTCTATTCTAACCTATAGTATTTATTACCCTGTTTCGTTTTCGAGTTGAATTTTAATACATATATTCGACTATTTGCTGAGAACATTAGGGCGCGTGCGAGAGCGCGTATTTACTCTGAACCGCGCGCAACCGTGAGCGACCGTGAGTGGCGCTGTGAGTGAGGTTGTGCCTCCGGCTTCTGTTTCGCTTATAGTTAAATTGAAAAGGTAAATATTGTGTGGCATGCTCGTTAGGATATTTACATTTCGCAAGCCACCGATCGTTCGACGCTTTATAACTAGGACGCGTGGTTATTGATTTTCAACGACTCATAATAAGGATGTTTTGTTCTGTCCGGTTGAGTTTATAATACAAAAATGCCTTGATGTCGTTCAGTTTAGCCAACAATTCATAATAAGGATGCTCTAGAATGCTATGTTATTGTAACTTGGTTTTTTGCGAGTTAAGTAAACTCTTCGCAAGCTAATGCTCTAGTTTATGCTGAAATTGTTTTGATTCTCTACAGTATTGAGTAAGCTCGGCAGCAAACTATGGTTTTAGCCTGAATTCTGATACATCGTGACGGAACATTGGGTAATCTTCGCGGGGTGTGACGTCACATCTCCCCACTCTCCCGAGGTGGTTGTTGTCGCGATGAGATAACGCCCTAATGCCTAGTTATGTTGGCTTTTTTGGTGCGTGTTATTTACCGAATATTTTCTTCTTTCTTTTTTTTTCTTTACTGTTCTGTACAACACATTACATACACTTATTCGGTCCCCCTACATCTCACATCGGCTGCGTGCTGGTGCTTGCTGCTTGGTTGCCGTATTTGGACCTGGAAGGAGTGTCCGGCGGTGGAGGTATTCGTCGCCTGGTGATGTCGGCTTCGGTGTAGTCGGTCGAATACCCGGAGCGCCGTGCGCGCCGTCATAGTGGAGGCTCGCCCGGTCCGCCGCGTTCGAGTTTGTGTTTGTGTGAATTCCTTCTTTGGCGGGGGCTCCGCCCTGCGCCTGCCGCGTTTGTTTTCCTACTTGCGCACCCTCCATACTGCGCATGCAGCTGGGTGCCTGGTTGATGCTATTTTACGTTGGGTTGCCCCAGCTATATTATTACGGGGTTCAGTAACTTTGATAATCCTTACTTGGCGTAAATTCAAAGCTTGGCCAGTGGACTCTTTGGGGCAGTAAGGTGTCAGCTGATTTCGTTGGCTTGCCCTACTTTTGTCTCGGGATGATGTACCTTGCATTGTTTTGCTTGCAATGTTTCCACTTGTTTTTTCCGTTTATTTGATGTGTAATGCAAACATGAATTTTGCAATTCAAATGGGGTCGGCCAGGATATTGTCCCCTTGATTTCCGTGGGTGATTTTACTTCGATTGGCAATCTCCCCATGAAGTTTTCTTAGGAAGTTTTCTAATGCGTAACTGATGCTGTCTCGATTAGTCTGAGCTAAACCAGATCGATAACTGATATCTGGTTAGCTCTCGCCCATTATTTTTCTTCTCTTTACAGCTGCTATATTTTCCAACGAAAGTGTAAATTTCATCCGATAATTTCCCCTAATGATTCCTGCGTCAGGCAACTTCAAGACCTCAGCTCTCAAGTCCTGTGATCCTACTGCTACTATTAGCGCAAAAATCAGCCTGCGAAGAAGAAATAAACTCTAACTATTCCATATCTTGTACCGTATACTTGTGAATTACCTCACTGTCTTAAACCATATAATTTTTTTTTTTGTTTTTTTTTTTGAATATTATGTTATTACGTTAAGTTCCTGTAAATAAATATTCCTTATGCCCTACATTTTTAAACCTATGACGCAGCATCCAGCCGCTACCGTATGCTCAATGTGCGGTATATACAAAGCTTTGTTAACTCTATCCAAGCGCAAAACGATGGTTGCGTTTTTCATTTGCCCGCGGCGCTGCTGCCACGCTCATATGGCGCTCCCGGCACGTTACACGGGCTTGCGCCGGTGAGCGTTATTTCATTCATGATACTTCTTAAGGCGATTATTATGAACTTTTTCAAGTTTGTTGCCATTTTTAATCACAGTTGTCATTCTGCTAGGGATATCCACCACTTCATATGGCCCTCTCCATATGTTTTGGAGCTTCTGACCGGATCCCGTTGCCACATTTTTACCCAATACAAGGTCCCCCCACATTGGTTCCCATATATTACATCTTTCATCATATGCTAATTTTCGTTTTTCTTTCGACTCTTTTAGGTTTGCCTTCGCGTTTGCGTGGAGATCATAAAATATTTTTCTCATTTCTTGTGTATATATTTCATAGGTTAGGTTATCCACTCCGTTTCTCTTGTAGATGGTTGTCGGAATTCGCGCTGTGCGCCCGTACAATAACTCGAACGGTGTGTATCCCGTAGATGAGTTAATAGCAGTGTTGTACTCAAACATAAAGAAAGGGAGTAATGTATCCCACGTGTGCGGTTTTCCGCCGAAAATTGTCTTAAATAGGTCTTCAGCTCACGATTCGACCTCTCCACTAAGTTAGCCTGTGGGTGATATGGGCTAGTGGTAATTTTCTTAACTTTCAGTATTTTGCACACATCCTTCATCAGTGCACTCACAAAATTTGCGCCGTTGTCTGTGACTAGTTCCAACGGGGCGCCGAATTTACAAATATAATTCTCCACGAAGGTCTTGGCCACTGACTGGCTCTCTTGATTCTCCATTGGAGCGACAATTAGATATCTAGTCAAGTCATCCTGCATGACTAGACCATAACGGTTCCCCATATCGGATTCGGGTAACACCACGATATCCATGTATAATTTTTCAAAAGGCTCCGATGCGGTCGTGGTGATCTGCATCGGTATCCTGTTCGATTTTCCAATTTTGTTCTTTTGGCAGGAATCGCACTGCCGAACATAGTTCTCTATATCGCGCCTCATATTAGGCCAAGTAAATAATGTGCCAATTCTTTGGCGCATACGACGTGCCCCGACGTGTCCTCCCAAGGGCGCGTCGTGAAATTCTTTCAAAATCGTCTCTACCTGATTCGGCGCAACTGCAGTGCGTTCGCTGTCGGCATTGTAGAGTGTAAACTGCTTCCCCAGTTTACCCCCTAGAAACTGCAATATCTGCATAATTTCCCGTTTGACGTTTGACGTTTCAGGGTGGCTTCGATGTGTCTTAAAATGTCTAAAATATTAAATACCAACACTTCACATATTCCAAATCACAGTTAATTAGCGTTTTCTAGTAAAATCCTAGGGGTGACAGTCTTACCCTTAGTGCTGGGCTTACCCCCAGTACCCCTACACAAAAAATGGGCAACCAATTTAATCGATTATTTTTTAACTGGCTGAAACATTGCACGGGGTTTCCTATAGACTAAAAATACCATTTCTTGCTATAAGATTTTGTTTGAGTCATCAAAAATAAATACAAAAAATCTATAAATTGAATATCTCAAAAAAATAATACTAAAATTTTTTAAGGACAAAATTATTTTCTACAACTTTGCCGGAGATACTATGCCGATCAATCAAACCGTTTAAATGCTAGAAACAATTTTGATCATTTATAGACACTCGAATGCACAAAATGTCATCTTTAGCTTACAAACACCAGTGCAATGTTTCAAAAATGATAGTTAAAAAAAATAATAAAGCTGAAAAATTTTCTGTGGAATTGCTCACCTGATCTAGGCTGTTTGTTTTGTTTTTTAAGAGGAGGATTTGTTAGTAGCTTAAGTATTAATTTATTTAAAATGATTTGTTTGTCTTTGAGCCTATGGCTCTTAGAGACTTACTAAACATAAACAAACATATTTAATTCACATTGGAGTACAAGAAACATTAAAGACTTTTTTTAAACTTGACAAAACTTTAAAAGAGCATTTAGTTATTGGACTGTTCAATAAAAAGCAAATTTTTTAACTTAGATTTGAAACTATTCTCTGGAAGCAATTTTAGTTCTGGCTGGAGTCTGTTATACAGATCGGTTGCCCTGTTGACTGCAGAATTCTGTCCGAATGTCGCTGCATGTCGTCTGGAGGATATCAAACGATCTCTTCCCCTGGTGTTATGATGGTGTTGCTCATACAGCCGGTTGAGTATTGTGTTGGTGTGGACCGTACCATGCAGAATACGGTGGATATGCATACAAGCAGCGCAATTATACAGTCTCTTGACGGTTAGGATTTCATGTTTCGAGTGGATGAATGAAGTTGAAGTTCTCCGGTGGTACCCGAATAAGTTTTTGATTGCCTTGTTTTGAATCGTTTGCAATGATTTCAATATCGTCGCATTAGCAATTCCCCACACTAGTATACCGTATATGAGGTGGCTACGAAATAGAGCGAAGTACAAATTTCTTTTCGTTTCCAAGGGTACAAGATCTGCGATTCTCCTGAAAACACCAGTAACTTGAGCAAGTTTGGAGCTCAACTTACAAATGTGTGCCTTCCACTTTAGTTGTTCATCCAGCAGCACACCGAGGTATTTAAACACTTCGACTCTTTCAATGGTGTTATTTCCGTAGAAGATATCGATATTGGTCGTTTTGGGTGTGTTGAACAGCATGTATTTTGTTTTGGAGATGTTTACCGTTAGTTTATGCTGGTTCATCCACAGTCTCAAAGTCGTTAGGTCCTCATTTATTCGCTGTTTCAATTCTTCGCATGATATCTCAGCATAGATAAGTGCGATATCATCGGCGTACATAAACAGTGTACCATGTAGCGGTAGGTCCTTTAAGTTGTTTATATAACAGTTGAACAACGTTGGTCCTAAAGTACTACCTTGCACAACTCCAAAGTCAACAGATTGTTGTGTACTAGTGATACCTTTATCGCATAGAAATTGTTAACGATTGTCCAGAAAGTCTTTGAACCACATGCAAGATTTACCTTTGACTCCAAGTTCATTCAAACGACGAAGAAGAATTTTGCGATCACAGGTATCAAATGCATTGCTTAGATCAAGGAACACGGCTGCTACCTTTTTTTTTGCGGTCACATGCTGACTGAATGGTTGAAACGACATCGAATAGGGCAGCTTGTGTATTAGACTTAGGTCTGAATCCATATTGCGGAGATGAAAGAAGGCCGTGATCTTCAAGGTGTTCCATAAGCTGCTTATTAACAGCTTTTTGAAGAATTTTATCTATAACACAAAAGATGGAAATCGGCCTAAACTCCGAAGGTTCACTTGAAGTTGGTAGCTTTGGAATTGCATCTACTTTTGAGATTTTCAAAGCAGCAGGTACTTGAGACTGAACGAGTGAAGAGTTGACTATATCCATTATGTTTGGGGATAGCTCTTCACAAAGATTTTTGAGAAGTCTGGACTGAATAGCATCATAACCAGTAGATAATGTGGATGGTAGTGCATGTATGAACCGCTTTATGTCCGTTAGCCCTACAGTCGTGAAGTTGAACAAAATATTTGTTTGTTCACGGAGTAAACCCACTCCAACCTACGGTATACCCTCCGCTAGTTGAGCTCCAGCTGTTGCAAAGTAGTTATTTGCATTCTCCACCATACATAGTTTTTCATCTACAGTATCACATTTATCAGCAATACTGTCATAACTTTTCTTCGAGCCAAAAATTTCTCTGATTGTGTCCCAAGTTTTTGACACACTCTCCTTATTCCGTTCGAACTTAGCTTCGTAGTATTGTTTCATTTTGCTTCGCTTCATATGTGTCACTTTTCTACACCAATCACTATATACACTTCTGGTGAATTCTTCGGATCTGTTTTTACGATGCTTTGCATACCAATAATTTTTTGACTGTATACACATTAACAATTCGTGATCAATCCACGGCTTCGAATGTCTGCGGGCCGCTGTTAGTGTTGTTATGGGTCTCGATGAAGCTTTCTGAGCCCGATGAACACTTGAAATGAACGAATAATAGTTGGTTTCAACGTCGACGCTGCGGCAAGTCACGATCGGGCATTGTTGTAGACTCTCACGGAAACAATCGATGTTGATCTTCGGATGAATTACACTCGTTTGTGGTAAATTGTTTATCTTGTGATCGGCTTCTACGAAGATAGCGTGGTGGTCGAATAAACTATACTGGAGGTGTTGTACTGTTGTTGAAATAGATTGTTTATTAGTTATGATGTGATCTAGGCACGCGCCATATCGGGTCGGAGAAATGTCGCAAAAGTAAAAACCGTTTGAGAGTACTGTGTTTGTGTATTTCTGCGCCGTGGTACTAGTTCTCAGCAGATCGATATTAAAATCTCCGAATAGGATCATATTACTTGATCTCTTCGAGTAAGAAAATCATCGAGCAATTCAACAAATCCATCAACAGCTGCCATGAATCTTTGTGGTGGCCTATACAGTCATGGAGAAAAAAATAAATACACTTGCAGTGTTGGATGATTTTTCGTATTTGCGCAGTGATTTTAATTGTTGTATGATGTTATGTTACGTCATTAAGATCTGCAGACGTTCTTTTTGAAAGAAGAACGGAGAAATAACTGGAGAAATGTCTTTGTCGGTGATTCCGAATTTTTTTTGCGTGAGTTAGTGTTTTTAAAGTGGCGAAAAAAATAAATACACTATTGAGATATATATACAAAACAATCCAAATTAGCTTTATTTCTCTACAAATTGTTAGCAAAGTGATTTTTTACGTTACAAAGCTCACTTTCAAAATTTTGTGGCCTGTTTTTTGTTTTGTAAAGCCATATTCAATCTTCGTGGAATGTTTACCCCCAGGTTTTCACGAGTAGAAGCTGAACTAGCATTTCACGCTGCCTGTCCGACGTTCCATAAATCTGTTTTATTCTTTGGATGGTGCTTTGCAACCTAGACTTTTCCAATCTTTCATAGAATTTCTAAAGGATTTAAATTAGGAGTCTGCGTTGGTCAAACTAATGATTTTATATTTTAGTTTGAAATCATCTTCGTGTTCTCAATACTGTATGTTTAATGTTATCGTTATACTGCATAGAGATCCAGCAAAGTGGCATGTTTTCTTCGGCATATGGAAGCAAAATCGACCACCTAGGTACACAGGAAACTTTATTCTACTTCAAAAGCGACACATTTTGGCAAGAACTGAATTTTCTAAAAAGTTTTTAGACTAGGGTGCAAATAAATGGCACATCGTGTTTTGGTCGGATGAGTCGAAATTTAACCTTTTTGTTTCAAACGGTCAGCAGCTGATGAGAAGACCGGTGAATACTGCCTTCAAAGCACAATTAACCACGAAAGTAGTATAATTTGGAAGTGTCCACAAAACGGTGTGGCGCTGTTTTCTGATGCTGGTGTGGAACCCATTCATTTTATAACATAGACTATGAATACTAACGGCTATGTAGATATTTTACGTAGCGCAATGCTTCCGTATGCCAAAGAAAATATGCTTCTTCGTTGGAGAGTAACGATCCTAAACATACAGTATTGAAAACACGAAGATGATTTTTAAACGAAAATATAAAATTATTAGTTTGACCAGCGCAGACTTTTAATTTAAATCCTTTAGAAATTCTTTGGAAGATTGGGAAAGTATAGGTTGCAAAACATCATCCAAAGGATAAAACAGACTTATGGAACGTCGGACAGGCAGCGTGAAATGCTAGTTCAGTTTCTACTCGTGAAAACCTGGTGGTAAACTAACCCGGAAGATTGAATATGGCTTTACAAAACAAAGGACAAGCTACAAAATTTTGAAAGTGAGTTTTTTTAACGCTAAAGTTCACTTTGCTAACGATATGTAGAGAACTGAAGCTAATTTGGATTGTTTTGTTCATATATTTCAAAAGTGTATTTATTTTTGTCGCCACTTTAAAAACACTAACTCACGCAAAAATTTTTCGGAATCACCGACAAAGAAATTTCTCCAGTCATTTCTCCGTGCCTCTTTTAAAAAGAGTGTCTGCGGATCATAATGACGTAACATAACATCATACAACAATTAAAATCAGTGCGCAAATACGAAAAATTATCCAACACAACAAGTGTATTTATTATTTTCTCCATGACTGTATATGCAACTTAAAACAATCTTTTCTCGATAACCGATTTCGACAGCAACGATACTATTATACTCGTCGCAGAACGATTCTACGAGTTTCGCGTTGATACTTTTGTGGACAAATATTGCGGACCCTCCTCCTCGTCTAGATGATCGAGATGCAAAAAAGCAGCGGTAATTTAGAAGTGACAAAGATGTTTCGATGTCGTCCCGGGACCATGTTTCTGTTATCAAAAGAGCGTCCATTCGGCACGGTGCATTATCTAGCAGAACTTCCAACTCGGTAAGTTTATCTCGTAAGCTCCTGGCGTTGAAATAGAACAATTTGAGGCTGTTCGACTCATTAATTTTGAGACCTTGAATAGTGGTTTTTGTTAGCGCATTTGTTTGAGACGGTAATCGAAGGTTTTGATTATTTGGTGTATTCATTTAGACTATCGATGGTAAAGATTTCTCTCACTCTCCCTTTTTCGGTTTTTCGCACCAACAATCTACCGTCTCTAAACCAAGCAAACTTGACTTTGCCATCGCGTTTAAGGTCACGAGCTAGCTTAAACAGGTATCGATTTCGCCTTGTCAACACTTCGTTGATGTAGATGTTGACATTGCGCGAATTGCCGGCAGCCATGTTCAGCACAGCCGTAGTAAGGTCTCTTTTGCTTCTTTTTTTGCCTTTCTCCTAGAAAGGTATAGCAATCACTTGCAAAACCGAAGATATAAAAGTGCTCCAAAGGGCCGAATGGCATATATCACTCGACTCAGCTTGACGAGCTGAGTATTTTCTGTATGTGTGTGTGTGTGTGTGTGTGTGTGTGTGTGTGTGTGTGTGTGTGTGTATGTGTGTGTGTTTGTGTGTGTGTGTGTGTGTATGTGCAGATTTTTATTCTCACTCACTTTTCTCAGAGATGGCTGGACCGATTTTCATAAAATTAATTGCAAATGAAAGGTCTTGCCGTTCCATAAGACCCTATTCAATTTCATTGTAATCGGATTAATAGTTTAGAGGTTATGTATCAAAATGTAAAAATCATGAAACATCATTATCTCTAAAACCACACCACCGATTTGAACAAAATTAGTTTCAAATGAACGGGCTACCTGAAAAACCCTTAATTTTTGAATTTTATAAAGATTGAATTCGTGGTTCAAAAGTTATTAAAAGAAATGTGTTCTGAAGACTTTTTAATCTCACTCATGTTTCTCAGAGATGGCTGGACCAATTTCCATAAAATCAGTGCCAAATGGAAGGTCTAGTTGCCCCATAAGACCTTATTGATTTGTTTTGTAATCGGACTATTACTTTGCCTGTTATGTTTAAAAAAGTGAAATCCAGCTATGAAAAGGAACATATTCCGAAGATTACTTGGACTCACTCATTTTTCTCAGAGATGGCTGACCCGATTTCCACAAAATTGGTGTCAAATAAAAGGTCTAGCTGCCTCATAACACCCTATTGAATTTTACTCTAATCGAACAGTAACTTCGTCTGTAATATACCGAAATGTGAAATCACGAAACTTTATTATCTCAGAAACTACACAACCGAATTGTTTAACAGTATTATCAGATGAGCGGGCTAGTTAAGGGTTAACTGATGAATTATGATTGAACACGTGGTTTCAAAGTTTGACTGCCCTATACGTTCCCATTCCGTTTGATTGTAATCGAACTTAAGCAACAGTTTTTTTTTTTTTTTTAAACTCTAATATTTATTTAGGCCCAACCGCAAAGCATAACGGGGCCGAATCTCTTTTGGAGTAGGGAAAAGCCAGCTTGAGTAGAGCCTGTATCCCGACTGCTCCTCCTCAAACAGGAATAAAAACCCTCTCATCTTTTCTCTTTTATAAATAAAATTTAAAAATACATATCATTTAAACCTACGGCTAACAATAACAATAATAATTCATTCGTTGTTTTGCTTTCGTCTCGATTAGACGCAAATTGTTTATCTCCGTTTGATTCGCAAAATAACAATACACGAGTTATCGTACGGGTGTTTTTTTTTTTCGATTAGTTCTTGTGTGCGATAACAATAGCCTGCAATATATCGGCAGAAACATCTTCTGCACACTGGTAGGGGCAGGCTACCCCGCCAGTGATCCGATACGCAGCTGATATATCAGCAAGAATAATTCTCCCGCACCGCTGTTACCCCGCTAGCAGCACGGACCACCATACGATCGAGCGAGTGGAAGTCAACTACAAGTGGCATCTACAAGGTCGCGTGTAGGATACGGCCACTGTGTCACAACACGAAGCTGGATCGTCATTGTTTGTTCTGCGGAGACGCTCGATTAATCCTACTATCAGCCGTGAGGTCGTGACTTAGACGTTCGGTGAAGTATTCACTTTAGAATTTTTATCATTATTATTAATAGTATTATTATTATTGTTATTATTATAATTATTATTACTATTGTTATTATTATTATCATTATTATTATTATTATTATTATTATTATTATTATTATTATTATTATTATTATTATTATTACTATTGTTATTAGTATTAGTATTACTGCCTTTTTTTTTATTTTGATCCATTGTAGTTTGAAAAATTGTTTTTAAAATTTAATAGCAACTACTTGACCCCCCCTCACATTCGAATATTTATCGTTTGTGTGCGGTAGAGCGTAACGCTCCCGCAAAATGGACGACATGCAGGTGCAACTATTCCTGGATGTGGAAACAACTGGGGAAGAGATTGAGATCTCCCCCATCAATTCCCCTCTACCTTCCCCGCTACCTAGCCCCGTACCAAGGGTACCGGCAACACGGGTGAAAGCTTACCCAGATGCTTCGAAAGGTCCGTTCGTAGTTTACTTCAGGCCCATAAAGAAGCCTCTAAATATAATTCAAATCGGCAAGGACCTGGCAAAACAGTTTTCGGACGTAACCGAAATTACAAAGGTTAGACCGAACAAACTGCGAGTTGTTGTGAGTAGCTTGAAGCAAGCAAACGCAATTGCTAGCTACGAGCTCTTCACGAGAGAGTACCGCGTGTACATCCCTGCCAAGGACGTGGAGATCGACGGTGTGGTTACCGAAGGAAGCCTCACGGTCGATGACATTTTGCGTCACGGGGTTGGCTGCTTCAAGAACCCCCTGATTCAAGATGTAAAGATACTGGATGTCAAGCAATTGCATTCAGTATCCATCGAAGAAGGGAAGAAGAAATTCTTCCCTTCGGATTCCTTCCGTGTAACATTCGCCGGATCCGCACTGCCGAACTACATCTCTTTGGACAGGGTTCGTCTGCCTGTACGCCTGTTCGTACCGCGGGTCATGCATTGCCAAAACTGCAAGCAGTTAGGTCATACAGCCACCTACTGCTGCAACAAGGCACGCTGCAGCAAGTGCGGAGGCAATCATGCTGAGACCGCTTGCAGTGAGGATACTGAAAAGTGTCTTTACTGCGAGGGAACTCGGCATGACCTTTCGGCGTGTCCCGCGTACAAACAGCGCGAGGAAAAAATAAAGCGTTCCCTCAAGGAACGATCAAAGCGCTCTTTCGCAGAAATGCTGAAGAGTGCTGAGCCACCCTCGACAGGAAACATCTTTTCCTTTTTGCCAACCGATGAGGGTACATCTGACGATCCCCTCGAAGGGTGTTCTTATGCCATGCCAGAAGGATCTAGGAAGAGGAGAATGATCAACTCTCCTAATCTTTCTCGCAAAGGTCGCAAGATAACCCCTAGCGGAATGACCAATAAGCCAACACAAAAAGGAAGCGGTGAAGAAAAACCGAAGCAAGTACCTCCCGGTTTTAATTTTAAATCAAACCAGGAGTACCCACCGCTTCCTGGGGCACCAAAAACCCCTCGTGCACCCATTTCTCGATCAGAAGATAAAAAAGAAACAGGGTTCATAAAATTTTCTGATATTGTGGACTGGATATTTAAAACATTCAACATACCAGATCCCCTACAAAATATTCTTCTTGCCCTTCTTCCTACAGTGAAAACCTTTTTGATGCAACTAGCAGCAACTTGGCCCCTCATTTCAGCTATCATATCTTTCGATGACTAATACGGCGAAAGAGGTTAGGAATTTTATCACTGTATTACAGTGGAATTGCAGAAGTATCATCCCCAAATTCGATCTATTTTCTCATTTAATAAATACATACAATTGTGACGCATTTGCGCTCTGTGAAACCTTTCTCAATTCAAACGATCAACTCAATTTCCACGATTTTAACATTATTCGTCGAGATCGAGACTCACACGGTGGAGGGGTACTTTTAGGGATTAAAAAGTGCTATTCCTTCTTCCGAATCGACCTCCCCTCGATCTCGAATATTGAAGTCGTTGCCATTCAAACGAATATGAATGGAAAAGACCTATGCCTTGTTTCGTTATATATGCCTCCATCCGCGCGGATTGAACAGAAGCATCTCACTGATATAGCAGAGTTGCTTCCCGCGCCTTTTTTGATATTGGGAGATTTTAATTCTCACTGTTCGCTATGGGGGTCGCTGTACGACGACAACCGATCTTCTTTAATCTGTAACTTGATCGACGACTTCAATATGACAGTTTTGAATACTGGGGAAGCGACACGTGTACCTAATCCTCCAGCACGTGAAAGCGTGCTTGACCTATCCCTTTGCTCGACATCACTAGCGTTAGATTGCCGGTGGAAAGTAATCAACGATCCCCACGGTAGTGATCATCTTCCAATCGTTATATCAATTGCTAATGGTTCAACTTCCCCGAACCCAATCAATATTTCCTACGACCTTACACGTAATATTGATTGGAAGTGTTATGAGTCTATTATAGCGCAATCTATCGAGACTCACGAGGAACTTCCTCCGGAGGAAGAATACGCGTTCTTAGCTGGCTTGATAATCGACGCCGCGACTCAAGCTCAGACGAAACCGATACCCGGGGTAACGATTAGACAGCGCCCTCCCAACAAATGGTGGGACAAAGAGTGCTCTGAGCTGTACGCGCGAAGGTCCGCGGCGTATAAGGACTACCGGGAGTACGGCACTGTCAACCTGCTTCGAAAGTACGAGGCACTGGGCAGGCAGATGAAGAGCTTAGTAAAGGCGAAAAAACGCGGGTACTGGCGGCGGTTCATAAACGCGTTGTCCAGGGAAACAGCGATGAGCACTCTTTGGGATACCGCCAGGCGCATGCGGAACCGTGACGTTTCGAATGAAAGCGAGGAGTATTCAGATCGCTGGATACTCGATTTTGCCAAAAAGGTCTGTCCGGACTCTGTACCGGAACAGAAAACCTTTCGCGACGCGTTATTAGTAACTACGGAAGAGCCTCCATTTTCGATGTTGGAATTTTCAATGGCTCTCCTGTCGTGCAACAATAAGGCTCCAGGGTTAGATAGAATAAAATTCAACCTGTTGAAGAATCTACCCGACTCTGCAAAAAGACGCTTGTTGAATTTGTTCAACAAGTTTCTTGAGCTAAATATTATTCCGCATGACTGGAGGGAGGTAAAAGTCATTGCTATTCGGAAACCCGGGAAACCTGCCTCTGATCACAATTCATATAGGCCGATTGCGATGCTCTCTTGCCTCCGGAAATTAATGGAGAAAATGATCCTCTTACGGTTAGACAAACGGGTCGAAACAAACGGGTTACTTTCAGATACTCAATTTGGCTTTCGCCGGGGCAAAGGGACGAACGATTGCCTAGCGTTGCTTTCTACTGAAATTCAACTTGCCTTTGCTCGAAAAGAGCAAATGGCTTCTGCGTTCATGGATATTAAGGGGGCTTTTGACTCTGTCTCTGTAGAAGTTTTAAGCGCGAAACTTCATTCGCAGGGACTTTCACCAAATTTGAATAACTTTTTGCTCAATTTGTTGTCAGAAAAGCATATGTATTTCTCACATGGCGATTCGACAACTTCCCGAATTAGTTACATGGGCCTCCCCCAGGGCTCATGTTTAAGTCCTCTCTTATATAATTTTTACGTCAATGACATCGATGAATGTCTTGCAAATTCATGCACGCTAAGGCAACTTGCAGACGATAGCGTTGTATCCATTACTGGTGGCAAGGCTAGCGATCTGCAAGGACCATTGCAAGATACCTTAGACAATTTGTCTGAATGGGCTCTTAAGCTGGGTATCGAATTCTCTCCGGAGAAAACTGAGCTGGTCGTTTTTTCTAGGAAGCATAACCCAGCTCAGCTGCAGCTCCTACTAACGGGTAAAACGATCTCTCAGGTTTTAGTCGCTAAATATCTCGGGGTCTGGTTCGACTCTAAATGCACCTGGGCTTGTCATATTAGGTATCTGACACAAAAATGCCAACAGAGGATTAATTTTCTTCGTACGATTACCGGAACTTGGTGGGGTGCTCACCCAGGAGACCTTCTAAGGTTATACCAAACAACGATATTGTCAGTTCTTGAGTACGGCTGTTTCTGCTTTCGCTCCGCCGCGAACACGCACATTATAAAATTAGAGAGAATACAATATCGTTGTTTGCGTATTGCCTTGGGTTGCATGCAGTCGACCCATACGATGAGTCTTGAAGTGTTAGCGGGTATTCTTCCGTTGAAACATCGTTTTTGGAATCTCTCTTACCGGTTGCTAATTCGATGCACAGTTATGAACCCATTAGTAATTGAAAATTTCGAGAGGTTGGTCGACCTTCAATCTCAATCCAGATTTATGACTTTATATTTTGACTATATGGCTCAAGATATTAATCCTTCTTCATACGATTCCTCCAATGTCGCACTTTTAGCTACTTCTAATAATGCTATATTCTTCGACACCACCATGAAACAAGACATTTCTGGTATCCCGGATCAATTGCGACCCCAAGAGATCCCTAAGATTTTTTCCAATAAGTTTAAACATGTTAGTTATGATAAAAGGTTTTACACTGACGGATCTAATCTAGATGAGTCCACTGGCTTCGGTGTTTTCCACGAAAATTTTACCGCCTCCTACAAACTCGATGCTCCTGCTTCCGTGTACGTCGCAGAACTTGCTGCTATTCAGTACTCTCTTGGAATCATCGAAACCCTACCCATAGACCACTACTTCATCTTCACAGATAGTCTCAGTGCCATTGAGGCTCTGCGATCAATGAAGCCTGTGAAGCACACCCCGTATTTCCTGGGGAAAATACGGCGGTTTTTAAGTGCTTTAACAGATAAAAATTACCGGGTTACCTTAGCGTGGGTCCCTTCTCATTGCTCGATTCCGGGTAACGAAAAGGCTGACTCTTTAGCTAAGGTGGGTGCTATTGACGGCGATATTTATGAAAGACCAATTGCTTTTGATGAATTTTATAGCATTTTGCGTCAGAGAACACTCAACAGTTGGCAATCATCATGGAACTCAGATGAACTGGGACGGTGGCTACATTCCATTTTTCCTAAGGTATCGACGAAAGCATGGTTCAAGGGGTTGGATGTAGGTCGGGACTTCATTCGCGTGATGTCCAGACTTATGTCCAATCACTATACGTTAAACACGCATCTCTTTCGTATAGGGCTTGTAGACAGTAATCACTGTGTTTGTGGCGATGGCTACCATGACATCGAGCATGTTGTTTGGTCGTGTACCGAATACTGTGGTGTTAGGTCTGAGCTTATAGATTCCCTTCGGGCCCGAGGAAAACAACCGAACGTACCCGTTAGAGACATTCTGGGAAGCGGTGATCTCCAGTACATGACACAACTATACGGGTTTATAAAAAATGCTGGCATTAAAATTTGATTTCTTTTATCTATTTGCTAGAATACAATTTCTGTCACAAACTGAAAGAGAATGATACACCCGGTTGGAGACACTAAAATGAAGACTCGGCATCTCTATGTTTACGCAGACACCTCAGACCAAAACTGCTCAAACAGAACATCACTGGTTAGCCACGTACAAATGAATACATTCTGTAATATAAAATAATTAAAAACAAAATTGTAACACCCCTCCTCTCACCTTAAATCCCCACTAGCTCGTAGTCGGCCGCGAGAATAAAGAAAAGGCCTCCCTCTTTTCCCTGCTAATTTAGAATTTAAAAAAAAAATGTACTTGGCTCAGTTAAACATAAATTGTATCGTGCCGTGTCAAATAAACTATTTAAAACCTCAATAACAATAATAAATGAAGTTCTTCTCTGTATGAGAAAATATCAATTCTTAATACTATTCGTTAAGGTGTGATGGTTCCTTATATCTTTAGAAATCAAAACTTATATCTATGTTTGGTGGATCATGTCTCTCAGAAAGAAGCGATGATTCATGTGTCTCTAAAAAGATCAATAAAAGAAAAAAAAGGAACAGAATTAGTGTGAAACTTTTTTATGGAGGTTGTGTTGGAAAAATAAGAAGAAGAAGCAAGGAGATAATCAAATTCGATACTTGATATCTCTTAAAAAGTCATAAATAGGTATTACAAGCGCTGGGTTGCGGCTAGCAAGTGCATTCCGTACTTGCATTGTAAATGTCACTTTCTGTTTTCGGAGAGAATCAATAAGCTTGGTCCTTGCTCTGTGGTACTTAGGGCATACGAAGACTATATGATCTATATCTTCGTACCCTCCACATTCGCACAGATTACTATCGACTAAGCAACCGTTATGTATGAAATTGTTAATAAAATAACGAAAGTCTATTATCACAAAGATTACATGACTTATTTGATCATAACTAGTGTCATACGAGCGAATCATCTCTCAAGCTTACAAATTACAAACTTCATATCGTACTATTTGAACGTTCCAAACTCATTGATTCCTTGCGATGTGTTTAAAGTCTCCAAATGCACGACGAATCGGCCATAGGATATGATCAAAATCAAATAACAAATCGTTTAAAATAATTGGTTTTATAGAAATAACAACATCCTCGGCTTTTGGCTTCTGTAAATCGTCTTAATTCTGAATATATTCATATTGGGAGGTATTTAGTTATTTTGGTTGTTTTCAGAAACTAAAAGTGGTCGTCTTTAAATACAAAATGGTGTCCAGGGTCAGTGTTTGGTTTCTATGCATCATCTTGATTACGGAAATATCCATATTGAGCATCATTCGGTCATTTTCGACTGTTTCCTAGAAGTTGCCATTTAGCAATTTAAAATGGTGCCTGAGGTCAATTGTTAGCTCATTGCATCATTCTGGTTCCAGAGATACTCATATTGAATAGTATTTGTTTTTTTTTTATTTAGGCTGTTTTCACAAACCGGTACTCGGCATCTTGGATTTCAAAATGGTATTTAAGATAATTTGTGGCACCTGAGCGTCATTCTGGTCGAAGAAAAACCCATATTGGGTGTTATTAGATCATTTTCGGCTGTTTCCCTGGAACCGGCTGCCGCTGTGTATCATTCTAGATCCGGAGATACTCATATTGGGTGGTATTTGGTCACTTTGGGCTGTTTTTCAGAAACTGAAAGTCGTCATTTTGGACTTTGAAATTGCCTGTGAAATCAATTTCTGTCATCTGGTCGTAACAATGGTTCCGAAAACATCCATGTTGAATGGTGTTTGGTTATTTCCGGCTGTTTGCCAGATACTGGAAGTCACAATCTAAAAATTCAAGATTGTGCTTGTGATCAATTTTAAGCTTCTGTCCATCTTTCTGCTTCCGGAGATACTCATATTTGATGGGAATTGTCTAGTGGCCATCTTACAATTCAAAATGTTGTCTGAAGTCAATTTGTGACTTCAGTGCATCATTACGGTTCCGGAAATACCCATATTGGGTGGTATTTGGTCGTTTGCAGCTGTTTTTTCGAAACCAGAAGTCGCCATTTTGGATTTCAAAATGGCGTTTGAAGACAATTTCGATCGATTTTAACTCCTGAGTATCATTCTAGATCCGGATATTATTATATGCCATCTTACATTCCAAAATTTTGCCTGAGGTCGATTATGAAACAAATTTGTTACCACTAAAAACATTCACATGCTAAATTTGGTTCCATTTACTTGGTTAGTTCTCGAGATGTGCAGAAATTTGTGTTTCATTTGTATGGCACCCCTCCCTTCCAAAAGAAGGAGAGGTGTCAAAATATTATGGACACATTTTTTTACCACCAAAAACATTTACCTGCCAAATTTGGTTCCATTTAGTTGATTGGTTCTCGAGATGTGCAGAAATGTGTGTTTCATTTGTATGGAACCCCTCCCTTCCAGAAAAGGAAGGGGTGTCCAACTAGTATTGACATATTTGTTACCCCTTAAAACATTCACATGCCAATTTTGGTTTCATTTGCTTGGTTTGTTCTTGAGTTGTGTAGAAATATATGTTTCATTTGTATGGGACCCCTCCCTTCCAGAAGAGGGAGGGGTCTCAAACTATCATAGGAACCTTTATCGGCACCAAAAACCCCTTAATACAAATTTTCACTTCGATCGGTTTTTTGTTTATTTATTTGTATCTTGAACTTATATTCCATTGAACTCAAAATATTATTAATTTCAATTGTATACAACACAAAAAATACAATTTTTATCACTCCGCTAAATTCACCGTGAAATTTTCTTTGACCTTAATAAAATCGAAAAAGCACTTTATCTTAAACTAAACAAGGGAAATGCCTAAATTTATATTTACGCTAAAGGTCTTTGTTACCTAAAATTAACTCACATCAAATTCAAAGCGAACGTCAGTATAATTTGCGCGCAAGTAGGGTAGAGCGGGGCTAGTTGGTAATTTTTGATCAAAATGTTCTGTAACTTTTTGTAGGAAACATTATGACAAAAACTCATTCCATTGATATGTCGTGTTAAGTATATAGCATCTAGAAAAAATATAAACTGTACAGAATAGTTTTTTGATTTTGCGGATATTCTATGTTTTTGAGTGGATGTCAAATTGGCCAACTAGCCCCTCAGCTGGGGTAAGTTGGTCAGGGTGTGGGGTAAATTGACGATTTATATTTCGGAAGGACAATTCAGTTTTCCTTTCTCACTGCATTTACGACAGCCCGTAGCGTCTCAGCGGAGGTCAAACCGCATTCGGGTTTTTGTTTATACGTTTGCTTTCCGAGATCCCAAACCATGAGAAAGTAACTCATAACTGCATGAAAAAAATCGTGTTATTCTTTCATACCTGACGAGAAGTAAATGTTAAAATCTCTCTAATAGTATGGTTGGGAACTAAATCAAAGACAATACAGATTAAATTAAGAACCGGAGCAAAATTATAGATTCGCATCTGCAATCACAACCACAAAACTTATAGCTACATTAGTTTTTTTTGTTGAAAGCTTGCTTTCGCCGAAATTTTCATCAGGTAGAAGGCATTTGTCGATACATTAGTGTACGTTATAGTTGTTTTAGATCAATGACTCAGCATTTATAGCGTGCAATAAAATATTTATCAAATGACAATGATATGGAGACAACTTTTACCAAATAGTTTTATCGTTTCTAATAAATGGTTTTGTTAAACAGAGCACATGCTGTTTTCGCTTGGATTAAGTTTGCATCACGAAATGCACTGTTCCTGAAATTGAATTTACTTGGTTACTTCAACTCATTTATGATGTGCATATGACCAACCAGCCCCGCTAGTATGTGACCAATTAGCCCCTCATTTGTTAAATATAAAAATTACTTGAAATATATGGAAATAAAATTTTGGCGAAAGTTTGCTTTACACAACTTAAAACTAACGAAAATGACTTTCATAATACGTTGAGCCATGCTCATTTCAATTTGCCTAGCTTTGTTTAGACAAAAAGTTTTAACTTGAAAATCAAGTAGAATTAATGGCCAATTTGGCACCAACCTGTATTTATTATACGTCCTAATTAAAACTAATTAAAAACCTCTGGTTATCTACTACGTATCACCCATATAACACGATTTTTTTGATACGTAGATTCGAAGATATTCCCATTGACCAACTTACCCCGTAACCAACTAGCCCCGCTCTACCCTAGTGGTCGATCGATCAATTGAAGATTATTCGATTATTGTCATCTATAAATCGCAAAGCTACTAAGCTATCAGATCAGTACCCAAAATATTATTTATTTATTTATTTCGTCAATCAGAAGTAGACAATATACAATATTCTAATATTCTAATACAATGTTTACTTACAAACTGTTGCCGAACCCACTATGCAGTCGTCACCGGTTGTCAGTGAGTCCCGGTCACGCATGACAGACTACCAACAGAACGGACATAGATCAGCGTCAAATGATAGATAAAATCGACTGAGAGAGGAGGAAGTGAAGCGAGTTAATCAGTGAAGTTAAAGCAAGGAAGATAATAGAAATTTGGTTAGAGGAAGAGTTTGTTAAAAGTGTTAAATTTGTGGACAGGAAAGGTAAAAGGAATAAAGATTCAGATGGAATATTAATTAAAATTATATATTGTTTAAATAGGCTGAAAGGAGATTTCTAAAAATTATTATTTTCACATTCCGCATAGTCGAAAAACACCAAAATGTGAGTTGCAAATTTTGTTATTATAAACAGCATTAAACAAATAAAAAACTTTCAGCTTTGAAGCTGCAGTAAAACGCACGCTATCAGAGAGGTGATTTTGTGCTTCGCGACACCGAAACTTCCTCTACAAAAATCTTCAAAGATTTTGTGGTTAGATCATCAACGTGGTCGAGTGAGATGAATCCAGAATTGGAGAGCAATTGCATGCTATGCAACCAGCCGGACGGGGCTGACGACTTAGTACAGTGCGACAAATGCGACGGGTACGTGCATTATTCGTGTGCTGAAGTAGGAGATTCGATTGCCGATGAGGATCGGAGTTTCACTTGTAAGAGGTGCGTCGAGATCGACGAAGAAGTTACTAATTCGTCCCGCCGGACTAGCATACACTCCAATGCAACAACGCGCAGCAGCGCAAGAGCGGCCCGCACGGCGCTAAAGTTACAGCAGCTGGATCTGCAACGGCAAAGCCGTCTAAAAGAGCTCGAAGAAGCTGAAAAGTATCAGCAACTACGACGAAAAGTAGAATTAGACTTTGAGCAGCAACGTTTCGATGTGTTGGAGGCACAATTACGCGAAGAAGAGGGCGCCGCTAGTATTAGGAGCAGAGTTAGCTCCAGAGTGGTTCGGGAGAATACCAACCGTTGGCTCACCGTCACGAGTCAGACTGAAGAACAGGAAACAACGTCCACTAGACCAGCCGCCGTTTCGACTCCAGGGGACGATTTCATTAATCGTCTACTCGAACCAGCGCTGGAAACTCCAACTGGACATGGTGCGACAGCCGACGTTAATGGTCCGAAAACAGCACCGACTAACAAATGCACAAATCAGCTACAAGAGCACGACAAAGGAACCACCAACACCAATATCGTGACGTCAAGACTTCCACACGGTGAGCAGGTCCGTGATCCATCACCATCTATAGCGAGAGTGGTCAATGCAACGCTACAAGACATGGGCTCAACAAGCAATAGAGGTCAGTGTACATCGGACCAGGTGAGATCTAAGTTAGGCAAAATAAATGTCGGTTTACAAACTATAGTTGAATCAAACACAACCAACCGTCCTACACTAAAAATGCAAGAATTTAATAGTCAGATAGAAGGTCAGGGTAGAAAAAGTGATGCTGTTAGATCGGAGACTCAAAATAAACTAAGACAGGCTATTGTTTCTCACAATCCTACACATGCTTCGTATGACACAGCTCAGATTTCGTTCCATTCTATCCCTGTCCCCCCGCCTGAACGTAATCAACAACCACACCCACCGGGACGGTCATCGTCGATATTGAATCCACAGCGAATCACGACACAGTATCTCTCAATACAGCAACCGATGGTTGCGAACTTTTCGGAACGTGAGCAACCGCTCCCAGCCGATCAGCAGACTGAGTGTGGTGTCTCAGCTCCTAGATCAGAGTATTTTCGTCAATTTTTGCAACAACAATGCCGTGGATCGCATATGCCAGTTGCCTCTCAATCGTCTGAGCAACAGCAACATTATACACAAGCGCCGTCGGTGCTTCCACAGCCACCAGGTTATCAGCTGTTTCAGGGGCCAAATGCAGTGGGATCGGTAGCGCCCGGACCGTCGTCGGTTAATTTTCCACCTCCGGGATATCAACAGTTTCCGATATCGAATTCATTAGGGTCGCAAGCGCCAAGACCACCACCCAGGCCCAAACAGTTGTACGCGCAGGGAAATCTTAACACAGGACGAGTGCCTGCTCAGCAGAATGTTTTCAATCGAATGCATGCAGACCATGTAACTGGACCTACCGCCCAACAATTAGCCGCTCGTCAAGTAATACCAAGAGAGTTGCCGGTTTTCTCTGGTGACCCGCAGGAATGGCCGCTTTTCTTCAGCTCGTTTCGTAACTCAACCGAGGCGTGTGGATATAACGATGCTGAAAATTTGGCGAGACTGCAACGTTGCCTGCGAGGACATGCTCTAGAAAGTGTTCGCAGTCGTCTGTTAATTCCAGAGTCAGTTCCCCAGGTAATTACTTCTCTAGAACGGCTCTACGGAAGACCTGAGGTAGTGATTAATTCACTTTTAAAGCGAATGCGGGAAATTCCTTCCCCTAGAGGCGATGATCTGAAGACTTTAATCAAGTTTGGCATGGGAGTGGGAAATTTGGTAGAGCACATGATAATGGCAAACCAGAGGCAACACGTCAGCAACCCAATGCTGTTGCAGGAAATGGTGGATAGACTCCCCCCGAATTTGAAGCTACAGTGGGCGTCATTCAAACGTAGTTACCAAACAGTTGACTTAGAAGCGTTCAACAATTTTATGACAGAACTGGTAACAATGGCAAGCGAAGTTGTGCTAGTCGTGGATCCAGTGCAGCAGAGTTCAACAAAATCAGACAAAAATAGAAGAGAGAATGCAAAGGAGAGGCTGTTCGTACACCAACAAGCACATCTGACATCGGATTCGGGAGCAAACAGATCGCAACAAATGTATGCAAGCAAACCTTGCTCACACTGTAATCAGAAAGATCACCGAATTGCCGAATGCCAAAAATTTAAAAATTTGAACTTGGACGACAAGTGGAAAGCGGTCAAACAAAAGGGACTGTGCCGAATGTGCTTGATCCCACATCGTACGTGGCCATGTCGGTTCAAGCAAGAATGTGGAATTGAAGGTTGCCGTTTGCGTCATAATTCTCTACTGCATTCGGGAAACAATGTGTCAAGTATGCCATCAGTGCCAACATCCACCCACCAAAACATTGCTCATCAACATCATCACTCTATGACGTCTTCAGCCATACTTCGATACATCCCTGTGACACTCTACGGAAATGGGAAGAGCTTAGATATTTACGCGTTCTTAGATGATGGATCATCAACGACCATGTTGGAAGCTGAAGTGGCGAGCCTACTGGGGGTAGAAGGACCCAAGGAGCCGCTGTGTCTGTGTTGGACAGGAGATGTGGTCAGGATGAAAAAAGAGTCACAGCGCGTTGAATTCGCAATCGCAGGAAAGAACGATGGGAAACACTTTCCATTAAAAGCGAGAACGGTGGGACAATTAAAATTATCCAGCCAAACGGTAGATTGCGAGGAACTATACGAGCATCATCCGTATTTAAAGAAAATACCGCTTAGCAGTTACACTCAAGTTACTCCCAAGCTTATCATCGGAGTAGATAACGCTCAGCTAATTAGTGCCCTTAAAAGTAGGGAAAGCGGTCAAGGAAGGTTGATTGCCGTGAAAACACGACTGGGGTGGTGTTTATACGGACGACACGCAGCCCATGGAAAGTTTGTAGAGAACGTGAATGTACATGTGGAACGTTGCGAACATGATATCGAGCTGCACGACCTATTCAGACAGTTTTTGGCAATCGACGAAGCGAACATCCAGCAAAGTATGTCATCGGAAGAAGATAAAAGAGCGTTGAGGATACTCCAGGAAACTACCCGAAGAGTTGACGGGAAACTGGAGACTGGACTACTGTGGCGTTATGACGAGCCCTGTCTGCCAAACAGCTATCCTATGGCTGTACGGAGAATGGAAGCTTTAGAGAGAAAGCTGTCCAAAGATTCGCACCTTCATCACAAAGTGCACCAACTAGTGGCAGAATACATAGATAAGGGTTACGCCCATCGAATAACACCAGAGGAGCTCAAGTTTACTGAACCAAGTCGCGTATGGTACCTACCACTTGGGGTAGTGAGTAACCCACGCAAGCCGGGAAAAATCAGACTAATCTGGGATGCGGCGGCGCGAGTCGATGGCGTGTCTTTCAACGACATGATGCTGAAAGGACCGGATATGCTGACCGCTCTGCCTACCGTATTGTTACGCTTTCGACAGAAACGTGTGGCATTCAGTGGAGACATACGGGAAATGTTCCACCAGTTTCTGATTCGGTCGAACGACAAGCAAATGCAGCGATTCGTTTTCAGAGAACAACGAGGACAACCCCCACAAATATTTGTGATGGATGCCGCTACGTTCGGCGCGGCCTGCTCGCCGTGTATTGCACAGTATCTGAAAAACAAAAATGCGGAGGAGTACGCAGAGCAGTTTCCCGAGGCAGCAAGAGCAATCGTTGAAAACCACTACGTGGACGATTATCTCGATAGTGTGGACTCGGTAGAAGAAGCGGTGAAGCTGATTCAGGAAGTCAAATACGTTCACTCTATGGCAGGTATGGAAATAAGAAATTTTGTCTCGAATTCCATCGAAGTGCTGAAACATATCGGGGAAAGCAGTAAGGTTGATAAGAAGTCGATGATCTTAGAAGGAAATGTCGAAAGAGTGCTTGGTCTGGTATGGAAACCTTCAGAGGACGCCTTTACATTCGACAGTACTCTAAAAGAGGAACTACGAGGTTTGGTGGGTGGACAAGTAGCACCTACTAAACGTCAAGTGCTACGAGTGATTATGTCGTTGTTCGACCCGCTGGGACTTATGGCGCATTTCTCTGTTCATGGGAAAATAATAATGCAGCGAATTTGGAGAAGCGGAACGGATTGGGATGAACAGATTAGCGGTGCAATATTGGAGGAATGGCGCAAGTGGAGTGATTTGCTAGCTAGAGTACACGAAGTTCGTGTTCCAAGATGCTTCTTTCCCGGTACCAAGGGAACATCGTGTAATTCCCAGATCCATGTTTTTGTGGACGCATGTGAAAACGCATATGCTTGCGTTGCGTACCTCCGCAGCGACACGAATGGAGACATTCGGTGTACGTTTATAGAAGCGAAAACTAAGGTGGCCCCGTTGAAACCAGTTTCAATACCTCGTCTGGAGCTACAAGCGGCTTTGATCGGTTCCAGAATGCTGGAAAATATATGTAAGGCGTTGACCATACCAGTGAATGCGAGATACCTTTGGTCGGATTCCACCACAGTTCTTGCGTGGCTGAGATCTGAAACTCGACGTTATCATCAGTTCGTTGGATTCCGAGTTGGAGAGATATTGTCCACAACCACCGTGGATGAATGGCGAAAAGTTCCATCAAAATTCAATGTAGCTGATCAAGCCACGAAATGGGGGAACGGGCCCAGTTTTGATCCAGAAACAAGCTGGTATACCGGACCAAGCTTCCTAAGGAATAAGCACCAAACCTGGCGAGTACCAACAGAAAAGGAGTTTTCAACAGAGGAGGATCTTCGAGCAGTCTTTCTTTTTCATCGAGAAGTGCCGAAGCCGCTAATAAAAACTGAACGATTCTCTAAATGGTCGAGACTTCTTCGAGCAGCGGGATACGTGTTGAGAGCTGTTGGAGTATTCCATGGGTCGAGGATAAAGGGTCCTTTGACGCAGGAGGAGTTGCAGAGGGCGGAAACCTTGCTTTGGCGACAAACGCAGATGCAAGAGTATGCAGATGAATACGCGACGCTTCTGTACAACAAAAAGCATCCAGAAGAAGAACAGAAGCAGATCGACAAGTCGTGCGCGCTGTATAAGCTGTCTCCAATACTAGACGATGAAGGTGTCCTTAGGCTGAATAGCCGCATTATTGCGGCGCCTATGCTTCATAGGGATACAAAATACCCTATCATTCTCCCCAAGGATCAGTGGGTGACAAAGTTACTGGTAGAAAGCTATCACGTTCGCTTTCTACACGGAAATCATGAAACAGTTGTAAACGAGATCAGACAGCGGTACTGGATTCCTCGGTTACGCGTTGTAGTAGCGAAGGTCGCCAAGCAATGCCAGATCTGCCGGAATGGGAAAGCAGTGCCACAGGCTCCGGTTATGGCACCGCTGCCTGAAATTCGACTGACCGCTTACATACGTCCATTTACACACACTGGGGTAGACTACTTCGGACCGGTATTTGTGAAGCAGGGTCGAAGTCTGGTCAAACGATGGATCGCGTTGTTTACATGTCTGTCTATCAGGGCAGTACATTTAGAAGTCGTACACAGCCTGTCCACCCAGTCATGTGTGATGGCTATTAGGAGGTTCGTGGCGCGCAGAGGGTCACCGGAGACATTTTTCTCCGACAACGGAACCAACTTCGTCGGGGCAAACAATCTTCTGCTCGAACAACTCCGTGGAATTTATGATCGCTGTGCCGTGACATTTACCAACTCAGCCACACAATGGTTATTCAATCCACCACTTGCGCCTCACATGGGAGGACCCTGGGAGCGCTTGGTCAGATCAGTCAAGACGGCAATGGCCGCAATTGCAGATCACCCACACCACCCCAGTGATGAAGTTCTTGAAACCGTAATACTCGAAGCTGAGTCAGTAGTCAACTCGAGACCACTCACTTACATTCCGCTAGAGCACACTGAGCAAGAGGCGCTTACGCCCAACCACTTCCTGCTTTACGGTACGAAAGGCATCAATCAACCGCTTCGGAACCAGATCGAAAGCACCGGGACACTGAGAGATAGCTGGAAATTGGCGCAGCGTCTGGTGGACACATTCTGGAGTCGCTGGATTCGCGAATATTTGCCAACTCTAACAAGGCGTACAAAATGGTTTCAACCAATAAAACCGATTAAACCTAGGGATCTGGTGATGATAGTTGACGGAGGAAAACGGAACGGATGGATAAGAGGGCGTGTCATCAACATCGTAAAGGCAAAGGATGGGCAAGTTAGGCGGGCGTTGGTGTACTCGAATAGAGGAACTGTAAACCGACCAGTCACTAAGCTGGCTTTGTTAGACGTTCAGTCGGCTTCGGAAGAACCGGAAGTGGATGTCTCGGGCGTACCGGAACTACACGGGCGGGGGGATGTTGCCGAACCCACTATGCAGTCGTCACCGGTTGTCAGTGAGTCCCGGTCACGCATGACACAAACTATTTTTTTTTTGACGTAGAATTACGTCTTACGGCAACATATACAGGGCACCAATTTCATTACAGGGATCCAATTTCAAAAACCAAAAACATCGAGAGCGTCACAAAAATTGTCCATTTTCAACCGTTTTAAGCCCAGTCAGTTTCCAACCGATTTTCGTCATTTTTGCAGTGATCGATTGGAAAATCAACCAAGCACCCGTCCAAATGTAGAAAGTTGTAATCTGATTGTTCAAACGATTGTACTATTGAAAATTGTCAAGCCTTGTCGAAACGCAACTTTCGGCCTCTGATTGGACGCACAATGCTTCTTTCCCTAACAAGGTCGACAGAATATACCTAGTTGACTAAGAATGCGCGCTTTGTGTTTTATGTATAATTCATTTCATGATTGTGCCGATACCACACGGACGTTGGCTCTGATCGTGAAGAAGAAAGAAAAGCCGGGTTTCAATTTCTGGCTGATCGTTCTGGGCGCGTTGATACTTAAGCACCTGTCTATCTGCCGGTTGTTATGGAGTTTTCGGTAGCAGCAGAATTATTGGAAATGGCAGGCAATTCTTCTAGAGAAAACGGGAGATCTAGAATCATCGGCGAATGGTTATCCGGAATGATGATAATTTAACAAACTTGCCAGTGTTGTTACTGTTGTGAAATATAATAGCACCTTTTGGTGCTCTTCAACAATGTGATTGAGGTAGTTAAGATTTCAGCATTTGCAAGCGAGAAAAATTCAACATTGCCTCAAGAACGTGTTGGTGGCCCTGAGAAGGACCGGTTATAATTTATATTTGTTCTCGTGCTTGATGGCAGCAGATAACAGAAATGCAGCACTTACGCTCTTGCGTCTTAAATTAAAACGGTTATACACTGGGGTCGCTTTTTACGCGGGTGGTTTTGCGTTTTTTTTAACGGGATATTTCTACAATAACGCGGATTATTTTTACTCGATTCGGAAGATGGTTTATACGCGGTATCAAATAAGTTTAGTATGAATATATCTAATCTAATCTTTTAAATGCGGTATAACCAACCGCGTAAAAAGCGACCCCAGTGTATTTTGATACCTCAGCAGAATTTTGACCTTCATACTCATGTCTACCATCGGCAATGTCAACCACGCAATAATCTGCTTTCATGCGACATGGGGACGGGAACATTTTTTTTTCAACCAAGCTGCGTAACACGACACAAAACATATTATATTGTTGCTTCAATGAGAGCGCTATCGGTCCGGCTCGACAGAATGTCCATAAGAAATCATTTTTGTACAAACGTGCTACGAAACTGAGGAAAAACGGAAAAAGGAAAAAGTTTCTGTTAAATGCTTATAAATCGGTTTGTTTTCAATCGATTTGCTTGATTACTGCAGCAATTGATTGGAAAATATACACGCATCCACCCAAAAGTAGAAAAGTGTTGATTGATTAGGCGAACTATTGTACTATTGAAAATTGTCAAGCCTTGTTGGAACGAAAATTACGACCACTGCACACTGGGCCAGAAATGGAATCTAGCGGAACGAAATTAATAGCGCTCTTAGGGTTTGACCAATCGGTTTCCGATCTTCTACAAAGTTTCTTGGTATAATTAGGGCGTCATTTTGGGTGTTTGAATTGGTTCGAAACTTAGCCACAAATGTGGCGTTGCGATGCCAACTTCTTCTCTTACACGCTAGAGCTCTGCGGTATTCGACAAAATTTTAGATCTCTAAATTCCATGAAACTTTACAGAATATACAAAATTTCTAACTCTTCAAGTTTCGGAGATCTACGAGTTTTTGTAAAATTTGTCTGAAATTCACGTTTTCATGTAATAATTTTTTTGGGTTCACCCGAATTAATTTGTTACAAATTTTTACTCGATAGAAATTGAATAATTACGTCGTTTTCATCAGAGTTCAGAAGTTTCTGGAGTACTTAAGTGAAAATAATATACAAAATTTGAAAAAAATACATAATTTTGTGAAGTAGATATCTCAGCGGGTAGCAAGCATTAGCAAACCATGATTTTTTTCTAAAAATTCTCCATCAAAAAATCTTTATTTTCTGAAAATTTGAAAGAGCTGTTTTTTGGTGTTTTTGTGATATCTCAGTTTGAATATAAACATAGGTTTTATGTAAAAATACAATTGCAATGTATTTATTGCATGGAATACAAGGTCCAGCACTTTGATACTCCATCCAACCTATGTGCAGTCTTCAGCAAAGTTTCTCAGTTTAATAAGAACTTCAACTTGACGCTCAGTTTAGTTCGCGATTTGGCCGCAGAGATGGCGCTTCGACATCAACTTTTCATTCTTACACGCTGGAGCTCTGCAGTTTTCGACAAAGTTTTAGCTTAGAAAATTTTATGTAACTTTGTAAAAGAAACAAAATTTCTGTCTCTTAATTTTTTTTTGAAAATTTACGAGTTTTTGAAGAATTTGTTTGAGTTTCACGTTTTTTGTAATAGTTTTGTGGTTCGAAGCATTAAAATCACCAAAGAATATGCAATTTTATGAATCAGCATACGTTTTCGGTTTAAGTATGCGTCGAGTTTTCGTGAGTAAAGCTAGGCTTATTGAGAATAGATCCGTTGCTATTGAATCAAATGTTACTTTGTTTGTTTCGTAGCCAAATCCAATAGCAACGACGTATGCAAAAACGTGAACGCTCTCTCTAAGCGTGTGTCGGCAGACTGCCGTTATTGTCCCACTACTGAGGCAGCATAAGGTTGCCCTCAGCAAATCCAATTTTGAGCAGTGAAATGCCTTTCTCACGACAAATAAACAAATATTTAAAGGTTAATAATTTTCTGACAACTCAAACGAGCAATCTGTGCTGGATACTATAAATTTAAATCTGTAGCGGCCGTTTAATTTACTAAACATGGAACAGCTTTCACAGCTCCTGTTTTCAGTGTCTCTATTCCCCTACTGTTAAGGCAGCACAAAGCAAGCATTAGTAGACTTTATGACTCATTAATGAAACACTTATAACAATGCATTTGTTAATAGTGTGCGTAGTTCTACGTTAGTTATGCGGTCGTGTCTTGGATACAACCTCCCACTTTTTCAATAAGCGTTGCGATTGCGTATTGAGCTGAAAAAGTGTTTAAGTTCATGCCGAGACATTGTAAAGTCAATGGTTTTGCAGTATTGATTGTAAGTGGCCATCATACGATTCAAGGGTCCGAATTTTGCATAATTTGTGCGGTAATGATTGGTGGCAAACGTGTTTCGACTTCGAAGTTGTCTAAGAGGTGCGTAGAAATTCAGCTTAGATAAAAGTGCAGCGATGTCGTTTACCAATAACACTATTGCGAAATCACGACACTCTTTCAGTGATTGTATGTTTATGCGCATGCAACGAGCTTCATATGATGGAAGAGGAAATGATGTCCAACCAAATTTACGAAGAGCATACAATAGAAATTGCTTTTGTACCGATTCTATTCTTTCTTCGTGTGTGATTGTATAGGGTGACCATACTGTGGTGGATACGGCCCCTTTTAAGATAAGCAAAAGAAAGTAATATAAACTTAAGTAGTGTAAACACTGTGATCAGCATAAACGCTATCACGCCACCCGCGCGAGGAACGGGCGACGGCGATTATGCTGAGCACAGCATTAAAGGTCACGTATCGATCTGCGATCGTGCGGCCTGTATAGGCTAAGAAATAGAAATAATAAAGCATTATTGAATCAACCGTACACTCGAGAGGTTCGAGCTCTCTTTTAGTAACCGAAACCCACATAAACACATATATACAACCACCAACTTTTCATGGCGATCCTGCCAGGAGGCGATCCTATGATGGTGTATCGGTTCGGCGTCGCTTTACTGAAAACTTTGAACCCAGTTATGAAGTGTTTGAAATTGTGCAACAAAGATATACAAATGTAAAATGTTCAAAACAGTGAACAATAACCCGAAGAGCAGTAGAAAATGAGCAGTATCAGTCAGTGGAATTGTGCGACGTAAAGTTAACGATGAGGCGATCAGAAGATTCCAAGTTCCTCGAATGAACCAGAAAAGACCAAATGCACCACTAGAAGAGGCCACAATCCCATAGAGCCGCAATTTCTAGTGCATTCCTTGTGCAATATTGCCGTCATCATCTAACGCAATTAAGAGACACTTTGTACGACCATATCAAACAACGATCATTTATGCCGGAAGAGGCCGAAGCATACTTGAAACTTTCGGAACACCAGTACCACCTAGCTACAAATGCAGCCATCGGATATAGCGCACCAACGACAACTTTCAACGCTCTGGCAGCGCTATACGATGAAATAGATACAGTGCTGTTGTGGAATAATATGGGAAATCACTGAAATATACAATGGACCAACTCGTTTTAGACTAAAGGAGAGTATCGTGAGTTGTTTAATAAAACTTCGCAATATTTAAAAATATACCTTTTAGGTAACAACAAGAATATAAGTATTCTATTTTACTTATGGAGTAGCAACGAAAAAAAAAATAAAAACACTAATCCACGTATACGTGTAAGTAGATATGGATATATATATATATATATATATATATATATATATATATATATATATATATATATATATATATATATATATATATATATATATATATATATATATATATATATATATATATATATATATATATATATATATATATATATATATATATATATATATATATATATATATATATGTATTTTCCTCGTATCAAAAACACTCTATACTTATTATGACCATTCCAGTCTGAAAGATATATATATATATATATATATATATATATATATATATATATATATATATATATATATATATATATATATATATATATATATAAATAAATAACTACGTAACATACAACCTATGCTTTAATGCTAAATGGAAAACATTTTTGAAGCTGGTGACACTCTAAACAAGTTGCTAGCTAGTTTAAAAAAATTTAAGAATTTGACAGCGCCGACTAGGCATAAAAAGATTAAAGCGGTATACGATCTATTACGAGAAATCAAGCAGATAACAGTAACCGCTGAAGGAACCGCCGACTATATTGTCATTAGAAAAAGATACAAAAAATTAAAAACAATAGCCATTGAGTGTTTGACCTTGTTAAAGGGAGACTTAAATTTAACGATTACAGAAAACGACCCAAGAGACATAGGAGACGAAGACGACGACAAAGAAAGTAATTTAAGCGAAATAAGCCAAAAAACGATCACAATGGCTCATAAAATTGATTTGGGAGTGGCTATCCGAGTCGTTGATAAATACGACGGGGATGCTGCTTCTCTCCAGTCTTGGTTGGACAACGTGGATGTCCTACGAGCTGATGACCCGGAAGTACCGGAAGTCAGCTTTATTACCTTTCTCAAATCCCGATTAGTGGGCGCTGCACGCGGATCCCTCGAAGGAGTTCAAACCCTTGCGGTAGCGAAAGCCACACTTAAAGAGAAGTTTGCTGTCCAGCTCACCCCCATAGCGGTGGAGGCTGAATTGCGATCGTTAAAGCAGAGGAGTGGTAGAACTGTTACCGAATTCGGCAGTGAAATTGAAAAACTAGCCACGAAACTGGCAGCTGCATGGGTTTCCAAAGGCCCCCCATTTACTACCGAAGCTTCCGCTAGGCCAGTGGTGTAGCCTATAGCCGTACACACCTTTATAAATGGTTTAAGAGACAAATCGGCAGCTTATTTAGTAAAGTCCAGAAATCCAAAGACTTTGACTTTGGCTATTTCTGATGCATTGGAGGTTCAACCTCAATCATCGACGGAGCCAGCATTCTGGGCTCAGGGAAACAGAGTTCCCCATTTCAGTAATCATTTTAGTAACCGAAACCCAGGCCGTAGAGGAGGCCGCAGATTCAATAATAATAACCGTGGTTATCGTCATAATAACAATAATCAACGAAATTATAACCAAGGTTATTACAATAACAACCATGGTTACGATAACCACAACCCTGGATATTTTATTAACAATCAAGGATACAATTATAATAATCGAAGCAATCGACGTAACTTCAACAATAACCACAACAATCTTAATAATAACTATCCTAATAATAACTACCAAAATAATAATAACCACAATAACAATGGAAACAATGCTCCTCGGAATAACAACAACCTCAACAATAATAATAATCCCCAGAGACGAAATGCAAATGTGGCGGAGGAACCACAAGAGCAACAACCTCGAGCAGAAGCAAATGTAAGAGAGTTTTTTCGTGAGTAATTTTAGCGGCGAGAGAGCTCTAAGATTGAATTTCACAATAGATAACACTAATTTTCTTTTAGTAGTGGACAGTGGAGCTTCATGCTGTCTACTCGATAAGCGTCATTTAACGAAAAATTTAAATTCATATCTTGACACATCACGGATAATTGAAGTAAGTGGTGTAAATGGAGTAACCACCACACTAGGTACAATAGTTACTTTTACAGAATATAATGGCTACATGTACCCGATTACGTTTCACATTATGGATGAGCTACCATCCAATGTCATAGGTTTAATTGGAACCAACTTTTTGAAAAAGTTTGGAGCAAAGATAAATTTTGAAAATTCTAAAATGACATTAAGAATCCCCCGATTTGAGGAAAATTTCATAATTCCTCCACGAACTGAAGTGATTACTTTTGTTGAAACTTGTTTCTCAGAACAAATGGTTATTCTAAATCAGGAGATACAACCACAAGTATACATTGCAGGAGCAATTGTAAAACCTGAAAAAGGAAAAATTCCTGTTAGGATGCTGAACACAAAAAATAAAGCTGTGAAGGTTGATAATTTAAAACCTCAAGCAAAACCTTTAAAAAATTATGATATACTTGAGATTGACGGTGCATCAAAATATAATGTTGCTAGAACGAAAGAACTTTTATCAGAATTAAAACTGACTGAAATCCATGACAAGGACAGACCAGTGATAGAAAGATTGCGCATAAAATATAACGACATTTTTTGTTTGAAAGATGACAAATTAACAGTGACGAAAATTTATCAACCCTCGCTTACTGTTAAGCCAGATACACATCCTGTATATACCAGACCATATAAATTACCACAAGCTCACAAGGAAGAAGTTCAGAGACAAGTAGACAAAATGTTGAGCGAAAATATCATTGAGAACGCTATTTCTGAGTGGAATAGTCCTTTATTACTGGTTCCCAAGAAATCAGCTCAGGATGAAAGAAAATGGAGGTTGGTCATAGACTACCGCAAATTGAATAACGCATTGCAAGATGATAAGTTTCCACTTCCTAATATAGAAGAAGTGATTGAGTCGCTAGCAGGAGCGAAATATTTTTCTCATTTGGATCTTTCACAAGGATATTACCAATGTGAACTGAAGCCAGAGGATAGACCAATTACCGCTTTTGGTACCAGCGGAGGACAATATCAAATGACACGTCTTCCTATGGGATTAAAAGTGAGTCCTTCAACATTTTCAAGATAAATGACCGTAGCTATGTCAGGCCTTAATATGGAGAGATGTCTTGTTTATTTAGATGATATTATTGTTTTTGGAAAGACTCTGGAAGAGCACAATAGAAACCTTTCAGATGTTTTCGAACGTTTATGTAAAACAAATTTAAAACTCAATCCGCAAAAATGCAATTTTCTTAAAACCGAATTGTTGTATTTAGGACATTTGGTATCTGTAGAAGGAGTAAAACCCGATCCTTCAAAAATTGAAATAATAAAACAATGGAGTAGTCCACGAAGCGCAGATGAGGTAAAAAGGTTTGTTGCTTTTGCGAACTATTACCGTAAGCACATTAAGGATTTTGCGAAACTTTGTAGTCCTTTAAATAAATTAACTCGAAAAAATGAAGATTTTAGATGGACGGAGGAGTGTGAACGATCCTTTCAATACTTGAAGGAGTGTTTCATGAATCCACCAGTCCTCGATTACCCGAATTTTTCGGAGAGTAATATTTTTACCTTGCACACAGATGCATCGGGAAAGGCTTTAGGAGCAGTATTAAGTAATCAAAACACTAGACCCATCGCATTTGCGAGTAGGGCTTCAAATAAAGCTGAACTGAATTACAGCACTATCGAGAAGGAGTTATTAGGCGTCGTATGGGCAATACGCCATTTCAGACCATATTTATATGGCAGGAAATTTGAAATTTTTACAGACCATCGCCCATTAGTTTATTTATTTACACTAAATGATCCTTCAAGCCGATTAACCAAGTTCCGTTTGGCTCTAGAGGAATATAAGTTTGACGTTATATACAAAAAGGGCTCGGAAAACGTAGTAGCGGTCGCGTTATCACGTATTTCGATCGAAGATCTTAAAGCTCTAACACCAGCACAGCTTTTATTTGTACCAGAAGTCAAACCGCGAAACAGAAAATACAGTCTGATACATCGGTTAAGATTGATACACCGAATAATTATATTGAAATTAAAATTGGATCCATGAAGAAAAATGAAGCGCTAGAAGCTCAATTAGAGCAGGGTATTATTTGTATCGACCCTAATACGACATTGACTCACCTACGGGGAGTAATGAACCGATTAGTGGATCTTATCAAAGAAACCAAAATAAAAGGCCTAATAGTTAAAAATACGATTGAAAATAAAAAATTAAAGAACAAAATAGAAGTCTTCGATATAAAAGGCATGCCGCCTATAGTTATATTAGGCAGAAATACTCGTCAAATAGACGATAGAAATGAACAAAAAATTATTATAAACGATTTCCATGTATTGCCAACTGCAGGGCATGCAGGAATAAGAAGAACAGCTAATACTATAAAACAACGATATCATTGGAAAACCTTAGATAACGATGTTGTTTCATTTATAAAGAGATGTACACATTGTCAGAGAAACAAGAGCCATTACACTAAACAACCAATGCAGCTGACAAGCACAGCTAGTCAAGCTTTCGAAAAAATATTTCTGGATATAGTAGGTCCATTATTGCCGGACGCAGAAGGTAACCAGTATATACTGACTACTCAATGTGATCTGACGAAATTTGTGACCGCAACACCTATTATGGACAAGACAACAGATGCCGTGGCCAAAGCGTTTGTTGAAGATGTCATTTTGAATTATGGTGTACCAGCACAGGTTCTAACAGATAGAGGTACCGAATTTATGTCTACTGTATTTAAAAAAAAATATGTAAACTATTACAGGTGAAGAAGCTGAATTCCACAGCTTACCACCATCAAACAATCGGAGCGTTGGAAAATTCGCATAAAGTTCTTGGAAATTTTCTACGCATACAAACGAACAACTCTTATGGAAGTTGGTCTGCCTGGATACCGTTTTACAAATTTGCCTATAATACAACGGTACATAGTGCAACAGGTAAGACTCCGTTCGAATTGCTTTTCGGAAGACTTTGCACCCTTCCTTCAAATCTAATTGGACAATACCAAACAGACCCAATATATAACATTGACGACTGTACGAGTATTTTGAAATACAAGCTACAAGTTTCTCAAAGAGAAGCTAGGGAGAATCTTCTCAAAGTAAAGGCAGATAGAGTTTCAAAATATAATCAAAACGCCAAAGACACAAATTTTAAAAAAGGAACATTGGTCCTCGTGAAGACCGAAAAGGGACCTAAATTAGAAACAAAATATAACGGACCATATGAAATTTTAGAAGATATGGGATCAAATGTAAAGATAGCAATTGAAAATAATAAAGATATTGACATAGTTCATAAGGACAGAATAAGAGAATTTTTAAAGTAAAAAAAAAAAAAAAAGAGAGAGAAGAACCTACATTCAGTTTTTCAGAAAGATAAGAAGATGAAACCAGAGTAGTTTATAATGAGTATTTCCATGAATATTTTATATAAATGTTATTCTTATGCATAAACATTTTATACAGAAATATTTTTATATAAAAACATTTGATACAAAAACATTTTTATACAGATTTTAATATATGTATATGTACGTTTTTTTTTTTTTTTTTTTTTTTTTGTTTCAGGTGAAGGGGAAATTTGCATCCAAACCCCTGAGGTGACCAACCTCAGGGAGTGTGGGGTTGGTTTGAATCAGTGACCGGACCCACTAAAACCCCTTCAGTCTCCAGCCCATAATACTCCCCGGGACCACCGCTAGGTATTGCTTCGGGGAGCGGCTTTTGTGCTCTGTGCACCCTCTTGGTTCTTTAGGTCTTTTTGCTAACTTAGCTAACTAACCTGGAGACTGGCCGTTAGCTAACACTGGCGTGTCGGTGGTCAACCTGTCGCCTGTTTTGCAATTCTAAAACTATTTGAGAGGCGGCTGTACAAACCGCCCTCCAAATGTTTGGGTCTTTACACATCCTCCGAACTAGGTTGTCCGGAGTGGTGTCTGGCCCGCTCACTACCATCATGTCGCTCCGCGCATGCACAAAACGAGGGCACACGAAGAAGACATGCTCAGCAGTCTCTTCCGCATCCGCGCACTCGGGACACATGGGGGACCCCGCATGCCCGAATCTGTGTAGATACTGCCTAAAGCAACCATGGCCTGACAGAATCTGTGTCAGATGGAAGTTCACTTCTCCATGGCGCCTCCCGACCCATCCGGATACATCCGGAATAAGTCGATGCGTCCATCTACCCTTCGCGGAATTGGACCACTCCTGCTGCCATCTGATCATCGAGAATGATCTTCTGGTACCTCGTATGCCCCTTGTGTCACGTTGATCGAAGCATTCTACGTCCTCCTTAATGGCTATGCTGATAGGCAACATGCCGGACAGGACGCAGATTGCGTCGTATGACACAGTTCGATACGCGCTCGCAACCCTCAGGCACATGAGCCTGTAGGTACTTTCCAACTTACTCCGATGTTTACTAGTACCTAGTGCTTTGGACCACACTGGCCCGCCATATCTCAGTATGGACGAAGTCACGCTAGCTAGAAGTTTCCGCTTGCTGCCGTACACTGCTGAGCTATTGGACATCATGCGAGATAATGCTGCAATAGCCATTGAAGCCTTCTTGCAGGCATATTCGACATGGCTCCCGAAGGCGAGCTTGTCATCGATCATCACCCCCAGCAGCTTCAGGGAGCGCTTAGAGGCGATGGTGCAATTCCCGACACTGATCAACGCCTGTTGCTTCGACTTGCGGTTATTGACAACTGAAATCTCCGTCTTATGATGCGCCAGCTCCAGTTTTTTGGAGCGCATCCAGTCCTCGACGACGCTTATAGAGTGCGAAGCCGTCAACTCAACCTCCTCGATCGACTCGCCGTAGACCTCAAGTGTGATGTCGTCCGCAAATCCAACGATCACAACCCCTTGGGGGAGCTTTAGTTTCAGCACTTCATCGTACATGATATTCCACAGTACCGGGCCCAGGATGGAACCTTGTGGAACCCCTGCGGTAATTGGGACACATTTTTGACCCTCGTCTGTGCTGTAAACTAGCACACGATTCTGGAAATAATTTTCCAGAATCCTGTACAAAGACACCGGAATGTCTAGTTTCCGAAGCGAGTGGGCTATGGAATCCCAGCTAACACTATTGAACGCATTTTTCACGTCCAACGTGACGATTGCGCAATAGCGAATGCCCCATCTTTTACGCTGGAGTGCTACCTCTGCTGTTTTGGTGACGGACAGAATAGCATCCACCGTAGACTTGCCTTTTCGGAAGCCGAACTGGTTACTCGACAGACCGTTTGCACATTCGGTGTACCTAACCAGTCTATTGAGAATAACCTTCTCGAGCACCTTACCCGCCGTATCGAGCAGACATATCGGTCTGTATGCCGACGGGTCACCAGGTGGTTTCCCAGTCTTCGGCAATAAGACCAGCTTCTGTCGCTTCCATCTGTCTGGGAATGTACAGTCATCCAGGCACTTCTGCATGACTTCCCGAAATAGTCTGGGGGCCTCTTTGATGGCCTTCTTCACAGCCAGATTCGGAATCCCATCCAATCCCGGTGCCTTGCTCACCTTCAGGGAGTTGGCGATCGCGATGAGTTCCTCATTCGTAACCGTTTCCGCCTCCTCTGCCTCGGCACGGCTAACGCCGTCACTCATATATTGGGTGTTCGGCAGGTTGGCCGACCACCTCTGGTCTGAGTTTGAGATACTGGAACGTCTGTGAAGTGACTCGCCAGCCGGAGGCCAAGGATTTGGCTCGTGGCGTGGAAAGAGTCCCTCTATGATCCGCTCAAGCATCGCTGGTGATTTTTCTGCGGGCGCCATCGCACCCTTAGTCTTGGCCATCACCATCCTATAGGCGTTACCCCACGGGTTAGTGTTGGCACTAGCGCACAGTCTTTCGAAGCACGCACGTTTACTAGCTTTTATTGCTCTCTTAAGCGCCGCTCTTGCGGAACTGAATTCCCCTCGACGATCTTCCCTTTCTTCGTCGGTTCGCGCACGTTGAATCCTTCTTCTCGCTTGAAGACACGCTCTGCGGAGGTCCGCTATCGCGTCGGTCCACCAGTAGACTGGTGGCCTTCCATGCCTAGGCTGGCGGTTCCTAGGCATAGTGGCGTCGCACGCCCGCGAAAGTATGGCAACAAGCTGATCAGCGCTCGGGTTACGAATTCTGCTTGCCTCGTGTTCTAGTCTAATTGCTTCCGCAAATACCTCTTCGTTGAAGTGTGATATCCTCCACCCGCGAGGAGCTGGAGTGTTAATTCTACTCGCCACATGCGGTCTCGTTTTACAGTCTACGCTATAACAGACCGCCAGATGGTCGCTATGAGTGTAGCCATCGTCTACCCTCCAGTTCGTGATCAATCCTGGACTACAGAATGTCACATCGATGATCGACTCCGCGCCGTTTCTACTGAAGGTGCTCTTCAAGCCGACGTTGGCCAGATCTATGTTGAGCTTCGCCAAAGCCTCCAACAAGATCCGGCCTCTCTGGTTTGTGCGTCGACTTCCCCACTCAGTTGCCCATGCGTTGAAGTCGCCCGCCACTACCAACGGTGATAGACCGATCAGCTCCCCGGTGGCTCGGTCGATCATCCTTGCGAACTGCTGTATATGTACGTGTGTGTGTGTGTGTGTGTATATATGTATATATATATATATATATATATATATATATATATATATATATATATATATATATATATATATATATATATATATATATATATATATCTATATATATATATATATATATATATATATATATATATATATATTATATATATATATATATATATATATATATATATATATATATATATATATATAATATATATATATATATATATATATATATATATATATATATATATATATATATATTTACACATATATATATATATATATATATATATATATATATATATATATATATATATATATATATGTATTTTTTATACAGATTTAACATTTAACATTTTTTATACAGATTTTTAATATATGTATATGTACGTGTGTGTGTGTGTGTATATATGTATATATATATATATATATATATATATATATATATATATATATATATATATATATATATATATATATATATATATATATATATATATATATTTTACATATATATATATATATATATATATATATATATATATAATATATATATATATATATATATATATATATATATATATATATATATATATATATATATATATATATATATATATATATATATATATATATATATATATATATATATATATATATATATATATATATATATATATTTATATAATTATATATATATATATATATATATATATATATATATATATATATGTATATATGTGTATGTATACGTATATGTATCTCCATCATTATATATTATATTAGAGTAATAATTATTTATATATATATATATATATATATATATATATATATATATATATATATATATATATATATATATATATATATATATATATATATATATATATATATATATATATATATATATATATATATATATATATATATATATATATATATGTGTATGTATACGTATATGTATCTCCATCATTATATATTATATTAGAGTAATAATTATAAATTCAAACTATAAATTTTTTTTTTATCCACCAATTTCAATTTTTATTATTGATTTTCACTTCATATGTTTTATTCCTAATTTCAATTCAAACATTGTATAGATTTAAAAATTAGAACTTAAGGCTAATTTTTAAATTCATTAAGAAAGGGCGTGTGGTGGATACGGCCCCTTTTAAGATAAGCAAAAGAAAGTAATATAAACTTAAGTAGTGTAAACACTGTGATCAGCATAAACGCTATCACGCCACACGCGCGAGGAACGGGCGACGGCGATTATGCTGAGCACAGCATTAAAGGTCACGTATCGATCTGCGATCGTGCGGCCTGTATAGGCTAAGAAATAGAAATAATAAAGCATTATTGAATCAACCGTACACTCGAGAGGTTCGAGCTCTCTTTTAGTAACCGAAACCCACATAAACACATATATACAACCACCAACTTTTCAATACAATGCTGCAGTATTCCAGTATCGATCTTACATAGGCTATATATAATGTTTTGATGGTATACGGATCCTGAAAGTTGTAACAAAAGCGCTTTATAAATCTTAGCATGTTATAAGCTTTTTTTTTACAATATGTTTATTTGACACGGCACAATACATACAATGTTTAACGGAGCCAACTAAAATGTTTTTAGCTTTGTGAATTATTGTGTTGTAGTGGTCAATGAAGGTTAATTTGAAGTCTAAGACAACTCCTAAGTCCCTAACCCTTTCACAATTTGCTACAGTTCGGTTTCCTAATGATATTGTAATGTTTGGTGTTGTTTTTTTTCGACAGAATGATATGTGGTTGCATTTTTTACATTTTTTACATTCTAGTAAGCTTTTTTTACACCATGTGTAGAATATGTATATTTCATTCTGGAATGCATTGATGTCTTCTTCATTTCTTATTTCCAAAAAGAGCTTCATATCGTCGGCATAAATTAACTCTTTTAGTTTTTTGAGAATAAAGGAAATGTCGTTAACATACAAGATGAAAAAAAGAGGTCCTAAATGAGAGCCTTGGAGGACACTAGAAGTTACTAGAATCGGATTTGAGTTTTGTCCGTTAAATTTAACTATTGGTTGGCGATTGGTTAAATATCATTCGAGCCACTCCAGGAGTTCTGGCTCAAGTCACATTTTTTGCAATTTGAAAAGTAGCATTGGTATGCCTTACTGAAACCTGTGTAAAGGCTTCTACATGGTTTCCATTATCCATTGCATTCAATGAATAATTTAAAATTCAAGTAAATTGGTCGATGTTGAACGGCCCTTGAAGAAGCCATGTTGCTTCTCAGTTATTCGGTTTTTAATTTGGGAAAATAGTTTTTTATTTACAATTGCCTCGAATAGTTTAGGAATGCAAGAAATTAGGGCTATTCCACGATAATTGCGTATGTCGGATTTCCGGCTTCATTTGAAAATAGGCACTAGAAACGAGCTTTCCCATTTTGATGGGAAGCATCCATATTCCAGTGACATGTCGAAGAGCCAGAACAATGAAGCAGTAAGTTCCGTTGCTAGATTTTTCATAAATACTGGCGGAATTCCGTCAGGTCCAGGACCTTTTGAGGCATCTAAGCTATTCAACGCCTGAAAAATATCCTGCACATGACTTTGGTTTACACCAATATCCCTCGAGAAGTTAGGATAAAATGCAAAATAATCGTGGTCGCGATCCTCTTCAGAAAATGTTGCATAGATTTCTTTGAAAAATTTCGCAAAAAGATTACAAATCTTTTCCGAGTTATCCCCGACTTTTTTGTCAAGATGCATTATAGAGGGGAAATTGTCAGATTTTAGTTTAGTTTTCACGTAACTATAGCAGTTCTTCGGACAGGATTTTATTTCAAGTTCAGTTTTTGCATAATATTCATCAAACGCATTACTGATGGCAAGATTCAGTTGATCACATATATCCAAATAGATTGCTAAATTTTCACTACTGTTGTGTCTTTTATAGATTTTATGGGCTTTTTGTTTACGGTTTTTCAAATTTTTTATATGACTATTATACCAGACAGGATTTTTCATATTTCCAGTACGTCTCCTTGTCTTCAGGGGTATTTCCTGTTTAATTATATCAAATTATATCAAATAAAACTTCATAAAAGTATCCACCGCTACGTCAACATTTTCTCTATGATTAGATGTCGTTCAAGCGTTTTTTTTTTTGTCCAAAAGCCGGTGTGATATAAAGTCAGTGAAATCTTTGGATCTATTGTCCCGCAACGTGTGCGTGGAATCTATCTTCTGTTGCAGCTCTGTCTGTCGGTCTGTCTGTCTGTCTGTCTGTCTGTCTGATTCATATAGGCTTGGTAACTACCCAACCTATCGGCGTGAAATTTCTCTCTTCTGCAAGCGAGGGGTCCCATACAAATGAAACACAAATTTGTGCACATCTCGAAAACTAACCAAGCAAATGGAACCAAATTTAGCATGTGGATGTTTTAGGAGTAACAAATATGTTCATATTGATTTGACACCCTTTCCTCTTCTGAAAGGGAGGGGTCCCATGCAAATAAAACACAAATTTCTGCACATCTTGAAAACTAAGCAAGCAAATGGAACCAAATTTGGCATGTGAATGTTTTTAGTAGTAACAAATATGTTCATGTTGACTCGACACCCTTCTCTTTTATGGAAGGGAGGGGTCCCATACAAATGAAACATAAATTTCTGCACATCTCGAGAACCAAAAAAGTATATGGAACCATATTTGGCAGGTGGATGTTTTGACGGGTAACAAATATATCCATAATGGTTTGACATCCCTGCCTCTTCTATATGGAAGGAGTCCTATACAAATGAAATACAAATTTCGCACAGCTCGAGAACCAATCAACCAAATACAACCAAATTTAGCATGTGAATGTTTTTAGAGGTAACAAATATGTCCATAATGGTTTGGCATCCCTCCCTCTTCTGTAAGGGAAGGGTTCCATACAAATGAAACACAAATATCTGCACATCTCGAGAACCAACCAATTAAATGAAACCGAATTTGGCATGTGAATGTTTTTTTTGGGTAACAAACATGTCCATAACGTTTTACACCCCTTCTTCTTCTGGAAGGGAGGAGATTTCCCCAAATGAAACACAAATTTCTGCACATCTCGAGAAATAATCAAGTAAATGGAACCAAGTTTGATATGTTGAGGTTTTTGAGAGCAAGAAAAATGTTCATGGTGGTTCGGCACCCCTCCCTTTTCTGGAAGAGAAAGCTCATTCAAATGAAACTCAAATTTTTTCACAACTCAAGAATTAATCAGGTAAATGGAACCAAATTTGGCATGTGGAGGTTTTTGGAAGCGAAAAATATTTTCATGGTGGTTCGACACCCCTCTCACTTCTGGATGGGACATATCAAACACAAATTTCTATGTTGGTTTGACACTCTCCGGAAGGGGAGGGAGGTCTCCCATACAAACTTAACAGATATTTAAACCAGGTTTTCCGGAAAACAGCCTAAAATGATCGGGTCGATGCACAGGAGCCATTTTGAATTGTAGAATAGCGACTTCCGGTGTCTGGAACACAGCCAAAAATGACCAAATACCACCCAATATGGGTGTTTCTTTAACCAAAAAGAAGCTCAGGGGCCAGAAATTATCTCCAAATGTCATTTTGAAATCCAAGATAGCGACTTCCGGTTTCTGGAAAATAACCGAAAATGACCAAATACCACCCAATATGGGTGTTTCTTTAACCTGAATGACGCTCAGAGGCCAGAAATTGTCTCTAAATGCCATTTTGTAATCCAAGATGGCGACTTCCAGTTTCTGAAAAAACGACGGCAAATGACCAAATTTCACCCGATATTGGTATTTTCGAAATTGTTATGATGCATTGAAGCCACGAATCGACCTCAGACATTATGATGAATTATAGAATGGCGACTTCCGGTGTCTGGAACACAGCCGAAAATTACCAAATACCGACCAATATGAGTGTTTCTTTAACCAGAATGACGCTCAGAGGCCAGAAATTGTCTCAAACTGTCATTTTGAATTCCAAGAAGGCGACTTCCGGTTTCTGAAGAACAGCGGAAAATGACCAAGTAACAATCAATATGGGTGTTTCTTTAACCGGAATAACACTCAAGAGTCAGAAATTGACTAAAAATACCATTTAAAAATCCAAGATGGCGACTTATGGTTTCTGAAAAATAGCCCAAAGTGACCAAATACCACTCAATATGAGTATCACTGGAACCATAATGATGCAAGGAGATAAAAATTGACCTCAGATACAATTTTGAATTGTAAGATGGCAATTTCTGGGAAACAGCCGAAAATAACCGAATACTACTACATATGGATATTTCCATAATCGAAATGATGTATAGAAGCCAAGCATTGACCCTGGGCATCATTTTGAATTCGTAGATGACCACTTTCAGCTTCTGGAAAACAACGAAAATAACCGAATACCATTCAATATGGGTATTTCCGGAATAGAGGTGATGTACAAAAGCTATAAGTCGAGGATGTTGTCATTCCGATAAAACCGATCATTTCAAACGATATAAACAAATCACAAGGGATCAATGAATTTGCAATGTTTAAAATTATTAAATTAAACACGAAAATAGGCGAGACGAAGTTTGCCGGGCCAGCTAGTTGTTTATAAAACAACGAAAGTCTATTATCTCAAAGATTACATGACTTATTTGACATACGAACGAGTGATCTCTCAAACTTACAAATAACAAACTTCATAACAATTTGATATGTGGATCAAAAGTTATGGTGTAACATGGTCACATTTTGACTTATATAGATATTGTACAAATGCATGATTAGAGTTATTTCAATGTTAGGAATTATTATTATAGTATGATTTGTTATCCGTATTGTTTCTCAAAATCTTCGTTGTATTCTGGTTCACCATTGTGGTGATAATTATTACACCAACTTCATATCGAATATCTAGATAAGACCCAAGTATGCACAAAGACCCAAGTATGCAAATATCTCAGACACGCACTTTTTCGAGCGAACGTACAAAGCTTATGCGGCTCTCTGCTGCGGTTCGCATAGCTTCTATGAAAGTCTCTGCTGCGTGAACACTTAACAAGAGGATACTCGGTTAATCTTTATTCCGTCTTTCCACGGTATTCTCTCCGTCGGGCAAGATCTCTCTTAGTAGGGGAATTCTTAGTAGTCGGCAGAATCTGAGATGGCTTAATTTAAACGGCTTAAACGAAAAAGAGATGCCAGTCCGGATTAACAACGAATTGGTTTTTGGGAGAACCTGTCGTTTGGAAAGGTCATTGTCCTGTTTCGGCTAGATAACGTACTTCCGGTTCAAATTTCCCGAAGATAGCTCACTATTTAACTGAGGGATTTTCGCAGCGACCAGCTTTATTTAACCTGGTTCGCGAATGTAAGTGGAGTGTTGGATCCGCGCGTTGTCGAGTGATATAAAATAATTAGGTAAAGTGAGTGAAGTTTTTACAGTATAGCCAGTAACAGTGATGTTTTTCCCCCCGTAAATAGGAGACAGAATTTAGTGCTTAGGATAATTTGTGCGGTATCGTGTGCGTGAAAGGCCTGAGAATATAAGGTAAAACTGATTAAAAAAATAATTTCGTACACCGCGCCCTAACGCGTTTGAACAGCCGTTCAAACGGCTTTTTTCTCTATCAGCGAATAATTTCCATCACCGCGGAAACGGTTCTATCGATGCACGTGGAACGTGCTGCTTTGTCAACCACTTCTAGCGAAACCAGGATCGCTTTGCCCGCCACGGCTTAGAATTGGCTAACGGTCATCCACGGTTCAGTCCGAACCCCGTCGATTCTTCAAGCGTTTTCAACATATCGACAGGAACGAAATTTACCACGTCCCTCGTCGGCGTCATCGCAACCACCAGCGACGCCATCGTTTCGTCGCACCGCCGCCATTGTTTCGTCGCACCGTCGTCATCATCGAGGTATGCTTCCGAGCACTACAAAAGTCTACGGTCAGTGAGTACTCAAACCCTTTTTAATAACATGCGCATGTAAAGTGTCATAAAAGATGATATAATAATAACCCGTTCGAACGAAGAGGCCCGGTTAGAAATCGATAGAACTAAAACCGCACACGATAGGTCAGTAGATAGAGAGGGGGAAAGAAGTGAGAGATGAGACAGTAGGTAGATTGGAGGAGAGGTCGGAAAAGGCCGAAGATAAAGATGCGTGTAAATTAGCTAAAAATATACAAGTGCACTATGTACCGATGTTACCGATAATGTAAATCCACAAATCAGTTGAGATCGATTTGGCGAATATGAGAAGCTACCCCTGTTGATTGGTTCGGTCTGTTAGGAACTTCACGTCGCTTGTCCAGTTGGGGTTCGTTCGTTTTCTTCTTTTTTACTCCAAGTAAGGATTGCTTGGGAATCGCAATCCCCTCCACCCACCTTACCGACCGAAACGGTTAGTTTGATTGGAGTCTGTTCCCCGTGATGATAAAGTAGTGGGTGGTGGATTTTTGCTAACTGGCCGAGCCGTTTGAGTTGGTTGTTGTTGGCCATACCTTCCGCGATTCACAGCTCGGGTTCTTTTACTGAATCCGCCCTGAAAGGAGATCTCTTGCCGGGCAAATACAACACGACGGTTGATCCCCTCCGGGGTGGCGAATTTAAGTCAACCGTTTGAGTTCCTTCAGAACGAAAATCACCGCACGCGTGACAATCGTCCGCGTTACAATGGAAAGAAAAGAAATTCAAAGACTATTTAAAACTATACCTGCTTTGATCGATATATGTGGCCTCAACATAATTTAAATGTGGTATCGTACTATTTGAACGTTCCAAATTCATTGATTCCTTGCGATGTGTTTGAAGTCTGCAAATGCAAGACGAATCGGCCATAGGATATGGTCAAAGTCAAATATCAAATCGTTTGAAATGATTGGTTTTATCGAAATGACAACATCCTCGACTTTTGACTTCTGTACATTGCCTTAATTCTGAATATATATTCATATTGGGTGGTATTCGGTCATTCTCAGCAGACTTTCTGGCATCAATCTGACACCGGAAATACCTATTTTGGGAGATATTTAGTTATTTTGGTTGTTTTCCACAAATTAAAAGTGGTCGTCTTTAAATTCAAAATGGTGTCCAGGGTCAATGTTTGGTTCAATATGGAAATATCCATATTGAGAATTATTCGGTCATTTTCGACTGTTTCCTAGAAGTTGTCATTTAGCAATTCAAAATGGTGCCTGAGGTCAATTGTTAGCTCAATGCATCAGTCTGGTTCCAGAGATACTCATATTGGATGGTATTTGATTATTTTAGGCTGTTTTTTACAAACCGGAAGTCGCCATCTTGGATTTCAAAATGGTATTTAAGATAATTTCTGGCCCCTGAGCGTCATTTTGGTTGAATGTTTTTAGAGGTAACAAATATGTCCATAATGGTTCGACGCCCCTCCCTCTCCTGGAAGCACATGTTCCTGGGAAACAGCCGAAAATGATCGAATAACACCCAATACCGGAAGTCGCCATCTTAGAATTCAAAATGGTATCTGTGGTCGATTTTAGCTCCTGTGTATCATTCTAGATCCGGATATTGTTATATTAGGTTTTCCAGAAACCGGAAGTTGCCATCTCACAATCCGAAATGTTGCCTGAGGTCGATTATGGAACATATTTGTTACCTCTAAAAACAAATTTGGTTCCATTTAGTTGGTTAGCTCTCGCGATGTGCAGAAATTTGTGTTTCATTTGTATGGAACCCCTCCTTTCCAGAAAAGGGAGGGGCGTTCAACTATTATGGACATATTTGTTACCTCTTAAAACATGCACATGCCAAATTTGGTTTAATTTGCTCGGTTTGTTCTTGAGTTGTGAAGAAATATATGTTTCATTTGTATGGAACCCCTCCCTTACAGAAGAGGGAGGGGTCACAAACTCTAATAGGAACCTTTATCGGCATTAAAAACCCCTACATACAAATTTTCACGTCGATCGGTTCGAGCCGACAGACAGACCGGACTGCATTTTGTCTTTCTCCTAGAAAGGTATAGCAATCAACGGAAAAACCAAAGGTATGAAAGTGCTTCAGAGGGTCGAATCTCGTATATAAATCGACTGAGTTCGACGAACTGAGCATTTTCTGTATGTGTGTGTGTATGTATGTAACGGTCTCCCAATCTGACTCGATTTGCTCAGAGATGGCTGGACCGATTTTCATGAACCTAATTGCAAATGAAAGGTCCAGTTGCCCCATAGAACCATATTGAATTTTATCGTAATCGGATTTTTAGTTTCGAGGTTATGTATCAAAATGAGAAAATCACAAAACTTGAATATCTCAGTAACTACACAACCGATTTGAACAAAATTGGTATCATAAGAACGGGCTTGTTTTTTAGACCATTCGTAAATAACTTTTTTAGTGTTTGGGCATATAGTTCAAAAGTGATGCAAAGAAACGTGTTTCGAAGACTGTTTAATCTCACTCATTTTTCTCAGAGATGGCTGGACCGATTTTCACAAAATTAGTGTCATATGGAAGGTCTTGTTGCCCCATAAGACCCTGTTGAATTTTATTGTAATTGGACTTTAACTTTGTTCGTTGGGTATAATAATGTGAAATCAGGCTATGAAATGTAACATTATCCTGAGACTACTTGAACTCACCCACTTTTCTCAGAGATGGCGGGACCGATTATTTCTCAGAGATGGCTGGACCGATTTTTACGAAATAAGTTGCAAGTGAAAGTTCTAGTTGCCTGATAAGACCCTATTGAATTTTATTATAATCGGACTGTAACGTTGTCTTTTATGTAACGAAATGTGAAAATCACGAAACTTCATCATCTCAGAAACTACACAACCGATTGGAACAAAACAGTTATCAAATGAACATGCACATGTCTTCAGAACCATCTATGATTTTTACAATGAATAAACATGTGGTCCAGAAGTTATAAATATAAACGTTCTCCGATGAGTTTATAATATTCACGAATTCTTGCCTTTCTTCAAGTAAGGTATAACTATCTCTGGCAAAACCGAAGGTATACAAGTGCTCGAAACGGTCAAATGGCATATATCACCCAACTCAACTCAACTCAACTCAATGAGCTTAGCATTTTCTGTATGTGTGTGTGTGTATGTGCAAGTTTTCAACCTCACTCGATTTACTCAGAGATGACTGGACCGATTTTCAAAAAAAAATTTTTTCAAATGAATGGTCTAGTTGCCCAATAAAACCCTATTATATTGTAATCGGATTTTTAGTTTATATGTTATGTATCAAAATGTGGAAATAACGAAAGTTCATTATCTCAGGAACTACACAACCGATTTTAACAAAATTGGTTCTAAATTAACGGGCTACCTAAAAAACTCTTAACATTCGATTTTTATAAAGATTGGACATGTGGTTTAAAAGTTATGGAAAGAGATGTGTTCTGGGGACTATTTGATCTTACTCATATTTCTCAGGGATGGTTGAACCAATTTTCATAAAATCAGTATCATATGGAAGGTCTAGTTGCGCCATAGGACTCTATTGATTTTTGACTTTCTCTAGAAAGGTATAGCAATCACTGCAAAACCCAAACGTATACAAGTGCTCCAAAGGGTCGAATGTCGTATATCAATCGACTTAGTTCGACGAGTTTAGCATTTTCTGTATGGGTGTGTGTATAGGTTTGTGTGTGTGTATGTATGCATGTAACGCTCTTCCAATCTCACTCGATTTGCCTAGAGATGGCTAGTCCGATTTTCATGAAACTAATAATGCAAATGAAAGTTCTAGTTGCCTCATTAAACCCTATTGAATTTAATTATAATCTTATCTGTTATGTATCAAAATGTAAAAATTATGAAACTTCATTATCTCAGAAACTACACAAACGATTTGAACAAAATTGGTTTTAAATAAACGGGCTTCCTGAAAAACCCTTAACTTTTGAAAAATGGTGTCCAGGGTCAATGTTTGGTTCAATATGGAAATATCCATATTGAGAATTATTCGGTCATTTTCGACTGTTTCCTAGAAGTTGTCATTTAGCAATTCAAAATGGTGCCTGAGGTCAATTGTTAGCTCAATGCATCAGTCTGGTTCCAGAGATACTCATATTGGATGGTATTTGATTATTTTAGGCTGTTTTTTACAAACCGGAAGTCGCCATCTTGGATTTCAAAATGGTATTTAAGATAATTTCTGGCCCCTGAGCGTCATTTTGGTTGAATGTTTTTAGAGGTAACAAATATGTCCATAATGGTTCGACGCCCCTCCCTCTCCTGGAAGCACATGTTCCTGGGAAACAGCCGAAAATGATCGAATAACACCCAATACCGGAAGTCGCCATCTTAGAATTCAAAATGGTATCTGTGGTCGATTTTAGCTCCTGTGTATCATTCTAGATCCGGATATTGTTATATTAGGTTTTCCAGAAACCGGAAGTTGCCATCTCACAATCCAAAATGTTGCCTGAGGTCGATTATGGAACATATTTGTTACCTCTAAAAACAAATTTGGTTCCATTTAGTTGGTTAGCTCTCGCGATGTGCAGAAATTTGTGTTTCATTTGTATGGAACCCCTCCTTTCCAGAAAAGGGAGGGGCGTTCAACTATTATGGACATATTTGTTACCTCTTAAAACATGCACATGCCAAATTTGGTTTAATTTGCTCGGTTTGTTCTTGAGTTGTGAAGAAATATATGTTTCATTTGTATGGGACCCCTCCCTTACAGAAGAGGGAGGGGTCACAAACTCTCATAGAAACCTTTATCGGCATTAAAAACCCCTACATACAAATTTTCACGTCGATCGGTTCGGTAGTTTTCGAGCCGACAGACAGACCGGACTGCATTTTGTCTTTCTCCTAGAAAGGTATAGCAATCAACGGAAAAACCAAAGGTATAAAAGTGCTTCAGAGGGTCGAATCTCGTATATAAATCGACTGAGTTCGACGAACTGAACATTTTCTGTATGTGTGTGTGTGTATGTATGTAACGGTCTCCCAATCTGACTCGATTTGCTCAGAGATGGCTGGACCGATTTTCATGAACCTAATTGCAAATGAAAGGTCCAGTTGCCCCATAGAACCATATTGAATTTTATCGTAATCGGATTTTTAGTTTCGAGGTTATGTATCAAAATGAGAAAATCACAAAACTTGAATATCTCAGTAACTACACAACCGATTTGAACAAAATTGGTATCATAAGAACGGGCTTGTTTTTTAGACCATTCGTAAATAACTTTTTAGTGTTTGGGCATATAGTTCAAAAGTGATGCAAAGAAACGTGTTTCGAAGACTGTTTAATCTCACTCATTTTTCTCAGAGATGGCTGGACCGATTTTCACAAAATTAGTGTCATATGGAAGGTCTTGTTGCCCCATAAGACTCTGTTGAATTTTATTGTAATTGGACTTTAACTTTGTTCGTTGGGTATAATAATGTGAAATCAGGCTATGACATGTAACATTATCCTGAGACTACTTGAACTCACCCACTTTTCTCAGAGATGGTGGGACCGATTATTTCTCAGAGATGGCTGGACCGATTTTTACGAAATAAGTTGCAAGTGAAAGTTCTAGTTGCCTGATAAGACCCTATTGAATTTTATTATAATCGGACTGTAACGTTGTCTTTTATGTAACGAAATGTGAAAATCACGAAACTTCATCATCTCAGAAACTACACAACCGATTGGAACAAAACAGTTATCAAATGAACATGCACATGTCTTCAGAACCATCTATGATTTTTACAATGAATAAACATGTGGTCCAGAAGTTATAAATATAAACGTTCTCCGATGAGTTTATAATATTCACGAATTCTTGCCTTTCTTCAAGTAAGGTATAACTATCTCTGGCAAAACCGAAGGTATACAAGTGCTCGAAACGGTCAAATGGCATATATCACCCAACTCAACTCAACTCAACTCAATGAGCTTAGCATTTTCTGTATGTGTGTGTGTGTATGTGCAAGTTTTCAACCTCACTCGATTTACTCAGAGATGACTGGACCGATTTTCAAAAAAAAATTTTTTCAAATGAAAGGTCTAGTTGCCCAATAAAACCCTATTATATTGTAATCGGATTTTTAGTTTATATGTTATGTATCAAAATGTGGAAATAACGAAAGTTCATTATCTCAGGAACTACACAACCGATTTTAACAAAATTGGTTCTAAATTAACGGGCTACCTAAAAAACTCTTAACATTCGATTTTTATAAAGATTGGACATGTGGTTTAAAAGTTATGGAAAGAGATGTGTTCTGGGGACTATTTGATCTTACTCATATTTCTCAGGGATGGTTGAACCAATTTTCATAAAATCAGTATCATATGGAAGGTCTAGTTGCGCCATAGGACTCTATTGATTTTTGACTTTCTCTAGAAAGGTATAGCAATCACTGCAAAAACCAAACGTATACAAGTGCTCCAAAGGGTCGAATGTCGTATATCAATCGACTTAGTTCGACGAGTTTAGCATTTTCTGTATGGGTGTGTGTATAGGTTTGTGTGTGTGTATGTATGCATGTAACGCTCTTCCAATCTCACTCGATTTGCCTAGAGATGGCTAGTCCGATTTTCATGAAACTAATAATGCAAATGAAAGTTCTAGTTGCCTCATTAAACCCTATTGAATTTAATTATAATCTTATCTGTTATGTATCAAAATGTAAAAATTATGAAACTTCATTATCTCAGAAACTACACAAACGATTTGAACAAAATTGGTTTTAAATAAACGGGCTTCCTGAAAAACCCTTAACTTTTGAATTTTATATAGATTGGACTTTAGTTCAAAAGCTATGGACAGAAGCGTGTTCTGGAGACTATTGAATCTCACTCATGTTTCTCAGAGATCGCTGGACCGATTTTCATAAAATCTGTGTCATATGGAAGGTACAGTTGCCCCATGATACCCTATTGATTTTTTCTGCAATCGGACTATTACTCTGCCTGTTGTGTTTAAATATGTGAAATCCAGCTATGAAAAGAAAAAAATATTCCGAAGACTACTCAAACTCACTCACTTTTCTCAGAGAATGTTGAACCGATTTTCACAAAATTAGTGTCAAATGAAAGGAATAATTTCCTCATAACACCCTATTAAATTTTACTGTAATCGGACTTTAACTTCGTCTGTAATGAATCAAAACGTGAAAATCACGAAACTTCATTATCTAAGAAACTACTCAACCGATTTGAACAATACCGGTTTCAGATGAACAGGCTAGTTAAGGGTTAAGTGACGAATTATTATGATTGTACACGTGGTTCAAAAGTTGTGGAAAGCAAGTCATATTCGATATAGAAAAAAAAAATCTTACTATAAACAATCGAATCAAATATTATATTTTAACGAATGACATATCGAGCCTACATATAATCGAGTCCAACCTATGTATGAGTACAGTGACGTTTCGATTATACCAAGATCAAAAAAAAATTTCGCGTCATATATTCGAAACATATTTATTTCATGTTATTCGCTTGTGTGAATGTATGTTCATATATGTTTGAAGATTATGTTTCAAATGTTCGGTATCGTTTCACTGCGACCAATGATCTGTTATTTTAGAGTTATAAATAAATCCAGCAAATATTATCAAGGGGTATTTTTTTCTGAAATGAAGTGTGTCGTGTAAATCTATTTTAACAAATAATAAGTACGAATGAGAAAGGCTTGGTCTGACCGCTAGGTGGATAATTTTGGGTTTTTCACCATTATATCGTCCCTCTTTTCTTTACGATGAAATCTAACAAGGATAGATGGAGCCATCTGAGATTTTGCTGACGCATAGGCATGTGTCCGAAAGATCTCTTTAACTTCCTCCATCCGTAGCTCAACTCCGATCTCCTCGCAAATTTATTTTTACTGTTTTGAACAAATCCTCACCTTCTGTCATTGGAATGTTTGATATTTCCAACGATTCACTAAGATTTTCTTGCTTTTGTTTGTCAATCTCAATTTCACACCACTCCACTTTTCTTCACAGCTCATCGTTTCGTTCCCGTAATTGCTGTTGCTCATCCATCAGGGTTTCTGTTGTGGTACGTAGTTCTGCAAGCGTAGCTTGAATACCGCGCACCTCAGAAATTACTTCCTGCTGCCAGATAATGAGCTTGTCCAGCTTAGTTTCGATTCTTCCAATCACAATTGCCAGATTAGACGATACAGCCTCTTTTTCACTGCCGTGTGGCGTGGATAATAACGGTTGCTCAGCCATGTTTATTGTGTTTCTTCTGCTCCTGTTTCGATTTTCCTTGCAGGTATTGCAAAACCAAAATTTATCAGGAACCGTTTGAATTTCCTGATATTCCGCATCAGATAACGATGTACAGGCATTATGGAACCATTGCTTACACTTTCCATCGCACTGTAATGGTTTTCCGTTTCGCGAATAAATATTTTTCTTGCACTTCGCGCACGGTTGAACTATGTGTGTCGCCATATTGAAACTTTTTAGAATGATTAATATTAGTAAATAATGAGTACGTGTGTCCAATCACAAATGGTGACTTCTCAACACTGTTAGAAATTTGTAATTTTAATTGTTAGGATTTGTTTGCTTTCGCAATTAGGACTTATCATTCGTAGGGATTTAAACCTACTTGTCTGAAAAGGGGAAGTAAATTTATAACTAACTTAATTGCTAACTTATTGGTTATAAAGAGAGCTTATCGTAGCAATTGAGCATTGCAACGATTTTTGTCGAAAAATGTTAATAATTTTATTTGACATAGCTTCTAACACCAGTAAGTCTATGTAATTCGAGTGTACCAAACCAAGGAGGACGCTTCAAAACCATTTTCAGAATTTTATTCTGAATCCTTTGGAGCGTTTTCTTCCTTGTTGAACAGCAACTTTACCAGATCGGTACAGCATAAAGCATTGCTGGTCTAAAAATTTGTTTGTAAATTAAAAGATTGTTCTTTAAACAAAGTTTAGAATTCCTGTTAATGAGAGGATATAAACATCTCGTATATTTGATGCACTTGGCTTGTATACTCTCAATGTGCTCTTTGAAAATAAGTTTTTTATCGTAAATTAGTCCCAAGTACTTAACCTTGTCAGACCAACTTAAAATAATCCCATTAATCTTGACAACGTGATTATTGTTTGGCTTGAGGAAAGAAGCCCTAGTCTTATGAGGAAAAATTATCATTTGAGTTTTGGAAGCATTGGGAGAGATTTTCCACTTTTGCAAGTAGGAAGAAAAAATATCTAAACTTTTCTACAATCGACTGTACAGGACTGGGCCCAATACTGAACATTGGGGCACACCTGCTCTGACAGGAAATCTATCAGATTTTGGATTCTGATAGACAACCTGCAGAGTTCGATCAGTAAGATAATTTTTCAAAATTTTGATTAGGAAAATTGGAAAATTAAAAGTTTGCAATTTCGCAATCAAACCTTTATGCCAAACACTGTCGAATGATTTTTCTATGTCTAAAAGAGCAGCTCCAGTGGAATAACCTCCAGATTTGTTAGCTCGTATCATATGAGTAACTCTGAGCAATTGATGAGTTGTGGAATGCCCGTGGCGAAATCCAAACTGTTCATTTGCAAAAATTGAATTTTCGTTGATGTGTGACATCATTCTGTTGAGAATAATTCTCTCAAACAGTTTACTTATTGAAGAAAGCAAACTGATTGGTCCGTAGCTTGAAACTTCAGCTGGATTCTTATCCGGCTTTAAAATTGGAGTAGTTTTTGCATTTTTCCATAATTTGGGAAAAAATGCAATTTTGAAGCATCAATTGAAAATTTTCACTAAAAATTCCATTGTGCTCTCAGGGAGATGTTTGATTAGTATATTAAAGATTCCATCGTCACCAGGTGCTTTCATATTTCATTATTTTCTCAGAGAATGTTGAACCGATTTTCACAAAATTAGTGTCAAATGAAAGGTCTAACTTCCTCATAACACCCTATTAAATTTTACTGTAATCGGACTTTAACTTCGTCTGTAATGAATCAAAACGTGAAAATCACGAAACTTCATCATCTAAGAAACTACTCAACCGATTTGAACAAGACTGGTTTCAGATGAACAGGCTAGTTAAGGGTTAAGTGACGAATTATTATGATTGTACACGTGGTTCAAAAGTTGTGGAAAGCAAGTCATATTCGATATAGAAAAAAAATTTTACTATAAACAATCGAATCAAAAATTGTATTTTAACGAATGACATATCGAGCCTACATATAATCGAGTCCAACCTATATATGAGTACAGTGACGTTTCGATTATACCAAGATCAAAAAAAAATTTCGCGTCATATATTCGAAACATATTTATTTCATGTTATTCGCTTGTGTGAATGTATGTTCATATATGTTTGAAGATTATGTTTCAAATGTTCGGTATCGTTTCACTGCGACCAATGATCTGTTATTTTAGAGTTATAAATAAATCCAGCAAGTATGTCTGTCGAATGATTTTTCTATGTCTAAAAGAGCAGCTCCAGTGGAATAACCTCCAGATTTGTTAGCTCGTATCATATGAGTAACTCTGAGCAATTGATGAGTTGTGGAATGCCCATGGCGAAATCCAAACTGTTCATTTGAAAAAATTGAATTTTCGTTGATGTGTGACATCATTCTGTTGAGAATAATTCTCTCAAACAGTTTACTTATTGAAGAAAGCAAACTGATTGGTCGGTAGCTTGAAACTCCAGCTGGATTCTTACCGGCTTTAAAATTGGAGTAGTTTTTGCATTTTTCCATAATTTGGGAAAATATGCAATTTTGAAGCAGCAATTGAAAATTTTCACTAAAAATTCCATTGTGCTCTCAGGGAGATGTTTGATTAGTATATTAAAGATTCCATCGTCACCAGGTGCTTTCATATTTTTGAAATTTTTAATATTTGATTTAATCTCATTCAAGTTAGTTTCAACTATTTCTGCAGGTAAAAAATTCTGGGAAGAAATTAAATCAAATTGACTTATTGAAGATTTTCCTCAATTATTGGTGAATCAAATTTCACTTGAGCCTTTGGAACAGAAAAAATTCCTGGCATCAACAATTGCACAATCGTTGTTTTGCTTTCGTCTCGATTCGACGCAAATTGTTTATCTCCGTTTGAGTTCGCAAAATAACAATACACGAGTTATCGTACGGGTGTTTTTTTGTCGATTAGTTCTTGTGTTGCGCGATAACAATAGCCTCTTGTATATCGGCAGAAACATCTGCACACTGGTAGGGTCAGGCTACCCCGCCAGTGATTCGATACTCAGCTGATATATCAGCAAGAATAATTCTCCCGCACCGCTGCTACCCCGCTAGCAGCACGGACCACCATACGATCGAGCGAGTGGAAGTCAACTACAAGTGGCATCTACAAGGTCGCGTGTAAGATACGGCCACTGTGTCACAACACGAAGCTGGATCGTCATTGTTTGTTCTGCGGAGACACTCGATTAATCCAACTATCAGCCGTGAGGTCGTGACTTAGACGTTCGGTGAAGTATTACATTTAGAATTTTTACTATAATTATCAATATTATTACTATGTTATAATATTATTATTAATATTATTATTGATATTATTATTATTGTTATTATAATTATTATACTACAATTATTATTATTATTATTATTACTATTGTTATTAGTATTAGTATTACTGTCTTTTTTTTATTTGATCCATTGTAGATTGAAAAATTGTTTTTAAAATTTAATATCAACTACTTGAACCCCCCCCCCCCCATATTCGAATATTTATCGTTTGTGTGCGGTAGAGCGTAACGCTCCCGCAAAATGGACGACATGCAGGTGCAACTTTTCCTGGAGGTGGAAACAAACGGGGAAGAAATTGAAATTTCTCCCATCAGCTCACCCCTACCTTCCCCTGTGCCCTCCCCTTTGCCAAGTCCTGTACCAAGAGTACCGGAAGTACGGGTAAAAGCTTACCCAGATGCCGCTGGCGGTCCCTACGTTGTTTTTTTCCCGCCCATAAAGAAGCCATTGAATATTATTCAAATTGGCAAAGACCTGGCAAAACATTTTTCGGCCGTAACCAAGATTACGAAGGTGAGGCCGAACAAACTGCGAGTTGTCGTGAGTAGCTTGAAGCAAGCAAACGAAATTGCTGGCTACGAGCTCTTCACGAGAGAGTATCGCGTGTATATCCCTGCCAAGGATGTAGAAATCGACGGTGTGGTTACCGAGGGGAATCTCACTGTCGATGACATTTTGCGTCATGGAGTTGGCTGTTTTAAAAACCCCTTGATGCAAAGTGTAAAGATACTGGATTGCAAGCAATTGCATTCAGTATCCATCGAAGAAGGGAAGAAGAAATTCCTCCCTTCGGATTCCTTCCGAGTAACATTCGCCGGATCCGCGCTGCCGAACTACGTCCGCTTGGACAGGGTTCGTCTACCTGTACGCCTGTTCGTACCGCGGGTCATGCATTGCCAAAACTGTAAGCAGTTAGGTCACACAGCCACCTACTGCTGCAACAAGGCACGCTGTAGCAAGTGCGGAGGCAATCATGCTGAGAACGCTTGCAGTGGGGATACTAAAAAGTGTCTTTATTGCGAGGGAACTCGGCATGACCTTCCGGCATGTCCCGCGTACAAACAGCGCGAGGAAAAAATCAAGCGTTCCCTTAAGGAACGATCAAAGCGCTCTTTTGCAGAAATGCTTAAGAGGGCTGAGCCACCCTTGACAGGAAACATCTTTTCCTTCTTGCCAACTGATGAGGGTACATCTGACGATCCCGTCGAAGGGTGTTCCTATGCCTTGCCAGAGGGATCTAGGAAGAGGAGAATGCTCATCTTTATTTATTTATTTATTTATTTCGTCAAGCAAATGTAGACTACAGTTATGATAATACAATGTTTTCTTATATTCTATACATTATTTCCAGTAGTTAGTCGTTTTTTTATTTGATTTCTGCCCATGGTGATGTCGATATTTTCGCAGTGCTGGTTATAGTGACGCATCATGCGATTTATTGGGCCATTTTTTGAGTAGTTTGTTCTGTGAGAATTTTCCGAAAATATTTTACGATTTCTTAATTGACGACTGGGTGCATAAAAATTTAGTTGTGATAATAATTGAGTAGATTGCACGCGTTGAGAAATAATGTCATTGATAAAATAAAGCATTGAAAGATCGCGGCGTTCTTTAAGTGCTTGTATGTCTATAAGCATGCAGCGTGCTTCATATGATGGTAAGGGAAATGATGTCCAATTTAGCTTACGAAGCGCGTACAAAAGAAATTGTTTTTGGACAGACTCAATGCGTTCTTCATGTGTGGCAATATAGGGATTCCATACAATGCTACAATGTTCCAGAATTGGTCGGACGTATGTAATATATAATAGTTTGATTGTATATGGGTCTTGAAAATTGTGGCCGAAGCGTTTTATAAAGCCCAGCATACTATTTGCTTTGTTGATAATTGTATTATAATGTTCTATGAATGTAAGTTTGGAGTCTAAGATTACGCCTAGGTCCCTAACGATTTTGCATTTTTCTACTGGTTGGTTTCCAAAGAAAATGTTTGTTGGTGGTGTTACTGTTTTTCTGCTAAAGGCTATTGAATTACATTTTTTAATGTTGAGTTGTAATAGGCTTTTGTTGCACCAAGTGTAGAATACATTAATTTCATTCTGGAATATTTCGAAGTCTTCTGCATTGGTTATTTCTATAAAGAGCTTCATGTCGTCAGCATATACAAGCACATGTATTGACTTAAGAAGAAAGGAAATGTCATTTACGTATAAAATAAAAAGAAGAGGGCCCAGGTGGGAACCTTGAGGAACCCCAGAAGTCACTTCTATTGGGTTTGAAAAGGAATTTTGAAAGCGGACTATTTGTGTTCGTTTTGTTAAGTATGACTGCAGCCATTCCAAAAATTTTGTTTCAGTTCCGTATTTTTCGAGCTTGAAGAGTAATAATGGTATGTCGATTCTGTCAAATGCCTTGCTATGCATAGTCCGTATAAAGAGCTTCTACGTGGTTACCGTTGTCCATTACAGTCAGAGTGAAAGTTATGAATTCCAAAAGATTTGTGGTAGTTGATCGGCCTTTGTAAAAGCCGTGCTGTTGAGTTGTAATTTGGTGTTTTACTTGTTGAAAGATTTTTTCATTAATTATTGATTCAAATAATTTTGGAATGCATGAAATAATGGCAATTCCACGATAATTACGAATGTCAGATTTAGCGCCAGATTTGAAAATTGGCACTAAATATGAGGTTTTCCAGAGTTCTGGGAAAATTCCATTCTTCAGGGACATGTTAAAAAGGTGTTGTAAGGGTGTAGATAGTTCTTCTGCCAATTTTTTGAGAAAAATTGGAGCTATTCTGTCAGGTCCAGGACCTTTCGTAGCGTCTAAATTTTTAAGTGCGTTTTGAATTTCGAATTCAGATATTGATTGACAGATAAAGAATTCGAAAATCCAGGAAAATACGAGAAGTATTCGCGGTCTGTTTCTTCATATGTGGTGTAAATTTCTTGAAAAAAAGTGGCAAAAAGACTACATATTTCATTACTAGTGTGTCCTATATTACTGTCAAGATGCATTCGTGATGGAAAGTTGTTACTTTTTAGTTTGGTTTTTACGTAATTAAAGAAGTTCTTAGGGCAAGACTTGATTTGATGTTCGATTTTACGATTATGTTCTTCATGTACAATTTTAATGGCTGCGTCAAGTTGACAGCAAATTTTTTGGTAATTTTGAAGATTTTCGCTATTGTTGTCTTTTTTGTATATTTTATGTGCTTTTTGTTTTCTATTTTTTAGGTTCTTCAATTGTGGATTAAACCACACTGGATATTTGTTGGTGTTCGTTCGTTTTCTTTTCTTTAGAGGTACATATTCTGATATAATTTGATTAATTATTTCATAAAATTTTGTCACTTCTTCGTTGACATTTCCTTTTTACAAATTATACTACGCCAATTTATTATGCGAAGTCTACGTTTGACTTGTTCGAAGCCAGTTTTGTGGTATTCCGGTACATCCTCGTACTCGCAGTCGCTGGGGTACGAAGTGTTATTCATTACTATTGAATATTCAATTGCTGTGTGGAATGCTTCATTTTTCCAGATGGGAGTCAATGATGCATCTACACAGAAGTCTTCAGTGCAGTTTCTGAATAATAGGTCTAAATAAGCATTTTGTTTGTTTTTGACATGATTGATTTGATATAGACCGAGATTTGCCAAAAAGATACTGCAGTGTTTCGTTTTCGCCTACGACTGGGAGTAAGATAGATTCATTTTCAATGTCTACAATAAAGTCTGCATTACGTTGGTTGAAGTCGCCATAGACATGCAGTTTTACTTCTGGTTTCATGTTAGACATAATAGATTCTAGAGTTTTGAAAAATAATTCATACGAATGTTTATGAGCATGTTCCGGTGGAAAGTACACGGAACAGAAGATATGTTCTTCGCCAGCAATAAATGCTTTGGCCCATACGTGTTCAATTTTTTTACATTTGTCGGATATTATTTCTTCAGAAGTAAAGTCTACATCAATGGCAATGAGGACTCCACCGCCTGACTTTTTTTGACTGGTAGTCAAATTCCGATCGTGCCGGAATACATTGTAATTGTTTCCAAATACTTCTTCGCTTCTTACGCTTTCGTCCCAGCTACTTTCAGTTCCTAAAATTATTTTAAAAGATGACGACAATAGATTTTGTTGAATTTCTTTCATTTTGCTTGGGCTTTTCATGCGATTGAAATTCTGACAATAGATAAGAATTTCAGTCGCATTCTGTCGAGGAAGCGAAGAAGTGTTAGTCAAGTTATTACTTATGTGAAAATATAATGGTTCTGCCTCAGAAGAGGGCGTCCTTACTTGCGAAAATTTGTACTAAATTTATTTACACTTTCACGAAGTTGTTGAAGACGGTGCGTGCGTTCATTTGATAAAAAATGACGATATGATTGAAGGTCGGCTACTGCTTCGGCTGGCGTGAGTCCATATTCCTGATGGACTTCAATAAAGACGCGTTGGAGTTGTTCTGGAGATGTCGGCAGTCCTTCGGATGCGAGAAGCATTCTTATACTGGTTGGTGTCATTCCTTCTACGCATGGTTGGTCCTTCATGTATGCGAGATATAGGCGTGTAATATGCATTACTTTTGGGTCGCGGAGTCTAGCCTTCAAAAAGCGCTCGTCGCCATTCGATGATTGCTGCGTAAGTCGGACGATTGGTGGACGCATGGGGTCAAGTTCAAATTGGCTGTCTTGCGGTGCTGATTGTATGCTGGCGTTGCTGGCAGGAGCCGGTGCAGAATTTTCATTGTTAGTTTTTTCTGTCCGATATTGGTTGATAGTTTCGCCTTTTTGGAAATTTATAAATTTTGATGTGATGTCTGAATTCGGCGGCCCAGCAAATTGAACGCGTGCAGCTGCCAGGAGGTCTTTGTCCGAGGGTAGTGGTTGTTTTGGCATTTCAGCAATTTGAGTTTTCTTTGAGTTGCAGGCGAAATGGTTTATTCCGTGTTTATAGGTGTTACTTATGCTGATAGGGTTTGAGTTTTCCTGCTGACGTTTGCGTTGCTGTATACGTTTACGAGCGGCCTTTTCTGCTTGCTTTTCCTGCATGCGTCTTTTACGCTGTCTGGCGTTATATTCAGTTCAGTCGCGTTTCCATACTTTTTTATTGCCAATTAGGCGCCAGCCTGATGTGAAATTTGGAGTACGGTGTTCTTCTGAGTCCGATTCTGGAAGTGGCAATGAAAGGCGAAGTTCTTCAGCCAGACTGGGATGATTGTCTGTTTTTGGCTGGAGTGAATTCGATTCTTTGAGCGCTTTTAATTCATTAATTAGTTCCTGCGCCGTTGTACTGCAGTTTGTTTTCTTATTTTGTATAGCTTCTAATTGGTGTTCCATATTGTCAATTTTTGATTCTATATTAGTAAAAGCTTTTTCCAGGTGCTGTTGTATGTTCTTTGTGTGCTGCCGGTTTTCTTTGCTAATGTCCGATATGTCCGATATGGAGTCATGGCCAAGTTCGCCGAACAGCGTCGAAATGCGATTTATGGTTTTTGCCGACGCATTGTTTGTGTTGATATTTACTTTTTTAATTTCCGTCTTCAATTCAGAAAGCAGTGTATTGATACTGTCCAGTGTGTCGTGCGTTACAGTCAGTTTAGGAAGTTGACTGATTATTGAATGATTTGATTTGATTTGTGATTCAATACTTTCTGTTAAAATTTTCTGGTGCTGGATGAGTTTCTTCAGTTGGAGTTGGTCCATGAACTGTTCCTGGCATTCTATGCATAAGGGCAGCATGAATGAACGCAGTAGTTCTTCTTGGTTTCTACGGGTTCCTACGCAGGCAGCGTGGAAGTGCCTTTTGCATATTCCTTCGCATTTCCACAGGAAACGGTTATCGGTCGAAGTACAGTTGGTTATGCCACACTTTTCCATAGCACTGATTAAAAATTGTTACGCGGCGAGTACGAATTGTCGAGAAAAGGTTAGATACACGCGGTAGCGCGACGGTCAAAGATTGTTTATAAATAAATAAATTGTTGCTTACGTGCACTCGCGACGCCGTCAAGGTGTAAAAAAAAATAAAAATACAAGTTGAATTGCGGAGCGAAATGAAAACGCGTCCGCGCCCGATGACTGTTCGTGGCAAAAAAAAAACTCTCCTAATCTTTCTCGCAAAGGTCGTAAGATAACCCCTAGCGGAATGACCAATAAGACAACACAAAAAGGAGGCGGTGAAGAAAAACCGAAGCAAGTACCCCCCGGTTTTAATTTCAAATCAAACCAGGAGTACCCACCGCTTCCTGGGGCACCAAAAACCCCTCGTGCACCCATTTCTCGATCAGAAGATAAAAAAGAAACAGGGTTCATAAAATTTTCTGATATTGTGGACTGGATATTTAAAACATTCAACATACCAGATCCCCTACAAAATATTCTTCTTGCCCTTCTTCCTACAGTGAAAACCGTTTTGAAGCAACTAGCAGCAACTTGGCCCCTCATTTCAGCTATTATATCTTTCGATGACTAATACGGCGAAAGAGGTTAGGAATTTTTTCACTGTATTACAGTGGAATTGCAGAAGTATCATCCCCAAATTCGATTTATTTTCTCATTTGATGAATACATACAATTGTGACGCATTCGCGCTCTGTGAAACCTTTCTCAATTCGAACGACCAACTCAATTTCCACGATTTTAACATTATTCGTCGAGATCGAGACTCACACGGTGGAGGGGTACTTTTAGGGATCAAAAAGTGCTATTCTTTTTTCAGAATCGACCTCCCCTCGATCTCGAATATTGAAGTTGTTGCCATTCAAACGAATTTGAATGGAAAAGACCTTTGCCTTGTTTCGTTATATATTCCCCCATCCGCGCGGATTGAACAGAAGCAACTCCTTGATATAGCAGAATTGCTTCCCGCACCTTTTATGATCTTGGGAGATTTTAACTCTCACTGTTCGCTATGGGGGTCGCTGTACGACGACAACCGATCTTCTTTAATTTGTAACTTGATCGACGACTTCAATATGACACTTTTGAATACTGGGGAAGCGACACGTGTACCTAATCCTCCAGCGCGTGAAAGCGTGCTTGACCTATCCCTCTGCTCGACATCACTAGCGTTAGATTGCCAGTGGAAAGTAAACAACGATCCCCACGGTAGTGATCATCTTCCAATCGTTATATCAATTGCTAATGGTTTAACTCCCCCGAACCCAATCAATATTTCCTACGACCTTACACGTAATATTGATTGGAAGCGTTATGAGTCGTCTATTATAGCGGAATCTATCGAGACTCACGAGGAACTTCCTCCGGAGGAAGAATACGCGTTCTTAGCTGGCTTGATAATCGACGCCGCGACGCAAGCTCAGACGAAACCGATACCCGTGGTAACGATTAGACAGCGCCCTCCCAACAAATGGTGGGACAAAGAGTGCTCTGAGCTGTACGTGCGAAGGTCCGCGGCGTATAAGGACTACCGGGAGTACGGCACTGTCAACCTGCTTCGAAAGTACGAGGCACTGGGCAGGCAGATGAAGAGCTTAGTAAAGGCGCAAAAACGCGGGTACTGGCGGCGGTTCGTAAACGCGTTGTCGAGGGAAACAGCGATGAGCACTCTTTGGGATACCGCCAGGCGCATGCGGAACCGTGACGTTTCGAATGAGAGTGAGGAGTATTCAGATCGCTGGATACTCGATTTTGCCAAAAAGGTCTGTCCGGACTCTGTACCGGAACAGAAAACCTTTCGCGACGCGTTTATAGTAACTACGGAAGAACCTCCATTTTCGATGTTGGAATTTTCAATGGCTCTCCTGTCGTGCAACAATAAGGCTCCAGGGTTAGATAGAATAAAATTCAACCTGTTGAAGAATCTACCCGACTCTGCAAAAAGACGCTTGTTGAATTTGTTCAACAAGTTTCTTGAGCTAAATATTGTTCCGCATGACTGGAGGGAGGTAAAAGTCATTGCTATTGGGAAACCCGGGAAACCTGCCTCTGATCACAATTCATATAGGCCGATTGCGATGCTCTCTTGCCTCCGGAAATTAATGGAGAAAATGATCCTCTTACGGTTAGACAAATGGGTCGAAACAAACGGTTTACTTTCAGATACTCAATTTGGCTTTCGCCGGGGCAAAGGGACGAACGATTGCCTAGCGTTGCTTTCTACTGAAATTCAAGTCGCATTTGCTCGGAAAGAGCAAATGGCTTCTGCGTTCTTGGATATTAAGGGGGCTTTTGACTCTGTCTCTGTAGAAGTTTTAAGCGCGAAACTTCATTCGCAGGGACTTTCACCAAATTTGAATAACTTTTTGCTCAACTTGTTGTCAGAAAAGCATATGTATTTCTCACATAGCGAATCGCAACAACTTCCCGAATTAGTTACATGGGCCTTCCCCAGGGCTCGTGTTTAAGTCCTCTCTTATATAATTTTTACGTCAATGACATCGATGAATGTCTTGCAAATTCATGCACGCTAAGGCAACTTGCAGACGATAGCGTTGTATCCATTACTGGTAGCGAGGCTAGCGATCTGCAAGGACCATTGCAAGATACCTTAGACAATTTGTCTGAATGGGCTCTTAAGCTGGGTGTCGAATTCTCTCCGGAGAAAACTGAGTTGGTCGTTTTTTCTAGGAAGCATAACCCAGCTCAGCTGCAGCTCGTACTAACGGGTAAAACGATCTCTCAGGTTTTAGTCGCTAAATATCTCGGGGTCTGGTTCGACTCTAAATGCACCTGGGCTTGTCATATTAGGTATCTGACACAAAAATGCCAACAGAGGATTAATTTTCTTCGTACGATTACCGGACCCTGGTGGGGAGCCCACCCAGGAGACCTTCTGAGGTTATACCAAACAACAATACTGTCAGTTCTTGAGTACGGTTGTTTCTGCTTTCGCTCCGCTGCGAACACGCATATTTTGAAACTAGAAAGAATACAATATCGTTGTTTGCGTATTGCCTTGGGTTGCATGCAGTCGACCCATACGATGAGTCTTGAAGTGTTAGCGGGTATTCTTCCGTTGAAACATCGTTTTTGGAATCTCTCTTACCGGTTGCTAATTCGATGCACAGTTATGAACCCATTAGTAATTGAAAATTTCGAGAGGTTGGTCGACCTTCAATCTCAATCCAGATTTATGACTTTATATTTTGACTATATGGCTCAAGATATTAATCCTTCTTCATACGATTCCTCCAATTTCGCACTTTTAGATACTTCTAATAATGCTATATTCTTCGACACCACCATGAAACAAGACATTTCTGGTATCCCGGATCAATTGCGACCCCAAGAGATCCCTAAGATTTTTTCCAATAAGTTTAAACATGTTAGTTATGATAAAAGGTTTTACACTGACGGATCTAATCTAGATGAGTCCACTGGCTTCGGTGTTTTCCACGAAAATTTTACCGCCTCCTACAAACTCGATGCTCCTGCTTCCGTGTACGTCGCAGAACTTGCTGCTATTCAGTACTCTCTTGGAATCATCGAAACCCTACCCATAGACCACTACTTCATCTTCACAGATAGTCTCAGTGCCATTGAGGCTCTGCGATCGATGAAGCCTGTGAAGCACACCCCGTATTTCCTGGGGAAAATACGGCGGTTTTTAAGTGCTTTAACAGATAAAAATTACCGGGTTACCTTAGCGTGGGTCCCTTCTCATTGCTCGATTCCGGGTAATGAAAAGGCTGACTCTTTAGCTAAGGTGGGTGCTATTGATGGCGATATTTATGAAAGACCAATTGCTTATGATGAATTTTATAGCATTTTGCGTCAGAGAACACTCAACAGTTGGCAATCATCATGGAACTCAGATGAACTGGGACGGTGGCTACATTCCATTTTTCCTAAGGTATCGACGAAAGCATGGTTCAAGGGGTTGGATGTAGGTCGGGACTTCAATCGCGTGATGTCCAGACTTATGTCCAATCACTACACGTTTAACACGCATCTCTTTCGTATAGGGCTTGTAGACAGTAATCACTGCGTTTGTGGCGATGGCTACCATGACATCGAGCATGTTGTTTGGTCGTGTGCCGGATTCTGTGATGTTAGGTCCGAGCTTATAGATTCCCTCCGGGCCCGAGGAAAACAACCGAACGTACCCGTTAGAGACATTCTGGGAAGCGGTGATCTCCAGTACATGACACAACTGTACTGTTATTTGAAAAAGACTGACATTAAAATTTAATATTCTTTTGTCTATTTGTCAGAATACCCGTATACGACGCTGGAGACACGAACACGAAGAGCCTAAATCTATGTTTAAAAAACAAAAAAGAACACCAGTCGAAACACAAATAGATCGTATATCTTAATTAGTTTTAAGCAAGAATTGTATTTCCCTCCTCTCACCTTAAATCCCCACTAGCTCGTAGTCGGCCGCGAGAATAAATAAAAGGCCTCCCTCTTTTCCCTGCTAACTTAGAATTAATACGAATTGTACTTGGCTCAGTAAAACAGAAAATGTATCGTGCCGTGTCAAATAAACTAATTTTAAACAACAATTGCACAATGCAGCGGAATCAATATTCACTTCGTTTTGCAAATAAAGCTCATTATTGAAATTTCTCTCAATATGAGTTTTGTATCTTTCCCAATTAGCCTTGTTATAATTAAAAACAGAGCTCATAGGGTTTAAAACTGATTCATGTGATAATGAAAAAGTTATTGGAAGATGGTCAGAATCAAAGTCAGCATGTGTGATCAAATCACTACATACATGACTTTGATCTGTTAGCACCAAATCAATTGTTGATGGGTTTCTTACAGAAGAAAAGCATGTAGGACTATTCGGAGACAAAATAGAAAAGTATTCTGAAGAACAATCATTGAATAAAATTTTGCCATTGGAATTACTTTGAGTATTATTCCATGATCGATGTTTAGCGTTAAAATCGCCGATTATAAAAAAAAATTCGAGCGATTTCTGGTGAGTTTTTGTAAATCACCTTTAAAATAAATTTTGTGCTCGCGTGTGCATTGGAATGATAAATATGCTGCGGCAATAAATAAAATCCCAAGTTCAGTGTGGACTTCAATTCCCAAAGTTTCAATAACTTTCGTCTCATGATGGGGAAGAGCACGATGTTTGATTCGGCGATGAATAACAATTTCAACTCCACCGCTGGAACCCTGAATCCTATCATATCTATGAACCACGTAATTGGGATCATATTTCAATTTGATATTAGGTTTAAAAAATGTTTCAGTAATAATTGCAATATGCACATTATTTACTGTTAAAAAATTAAAAAGCTCATTCTCATTGGCCTTCAATGAGCGAAGATTCCAATTTAAAATTTTGATTGGTTTATTTAAAATCATTGCTAAATTTCAAATTAGAAACAATTTTAATTGTAAAATTTGTATAGGTACAAATGGATGGCTTCAAACATTGATTTTGCCTGCAACATGGCGTTCATAAGATCGAACATTGCCTGTTGCAGAAAAGAAAGTTTGCCTGCCGTAATAGGCCCCAGGCAGTTAACATTAGAAAAATTATTTTCGGTAGCAATATTAGCTGGGGTAATACAGTCATGAAGAAAAAAATAAATACACTTGCAGTGTTGGATGATTTTTCGTATTTGTGCACTGATTTTAATCGTTGTTTGATGTTATGTTACGTCATTAAGATCTGCAGACACTCTTTTTGAAAGAAGAACGGAAAAATAACTGAAGAAATTGCTTTGTCGGTGATTCCGAAATTTTTTTGCGTGAGTTAGTGTTTTTAAAGTGGCGACAAAAATAAATACACTATTAAAATTATATACAAAACAATCCAAATTAGCTTTATTTCTCTACATATTGTTAGCAAAGTGATTTTTTACTTTACAAAACTCACTTTCAACATTTTGTGGGCTGTTTTTTGTTTTGTAAAACCATATTCAATCTTCGTGGAATGTTTACCCCCAGATTTTCATGAGTAGAAGCTGAACTAGCATTTCACGCTGCCTGTCAGACGTTCCATGAGTCTGTTTTATTCTTTGGATGATGCTTTGCAACCTAGACTTTTCCAAGCTTCCATAGAATTTCTAAAGGATTTCAATTAGGAGTCTGCGCTGGTCAAACTAATAATTTTATATTTTCGTTTGAAAATCATCTTCGTGTTTTCAATACAGTATGTTTAGTATCGTTATACTGCATAGAGATCTGGCAAAGTGGCATGTTTTCTTCGGCAGATGGAAGCAAAATCCACCACCTAGGTACACAGGAAACTTTATTCTACTTCAAAAGCGACATATTTTGGCAAGAACTGAATTTTCTAAAAAGTTTTTAGACTAGGGTGCAACTAAATGGCACATCGTGTTTTGGTCGGATGAGTCGAAATTTAACCTTTTTGTTTTAAACGGTCAGCAGCTGGTGAGAAGAACAGTGAATACTGCCTTCAAAGCACAATTAACCACGAAAGTAGTAAAATTTGGAAGTGACCACAAAACGGTGTAATACTGTTTTCTGATGCTGGTATAGAACCCATTGATTTTGTAACATAGACTATGAATACTAACGACTGTGTAGATATTTTACGTAGCGCAATGCTTCCGTATGCCAAAGAAAATATGCTTCTTCGTTGGAGAGTAACACGAAAACGAAAATATAAAATTATTAGTTTGACCAGCGCAGACTCCTAATTTAAATCCTTTAGAAATTCTATGGAAGATTGGAAAAGTCTAGGTTGCAAAGCATCATCCAAAGAATAAAACAGACTCATGGAACGTCGGACAGGCAGCGTGAAATGCTAGTTCAGTTTCTACTCGTTAAAACCTGATGGTAAACATACCCGGAAGATTGAATATGGCTTTACAAAACAAAGGACAAGCCACGAAATTTTGAAAGTGAGTTTTGTAAAGTAAAATGTCACTTTGCTAGCAATATGTAGAGAAATAAAGCTAATTTGGATTGTTTTGTATATATATTTCAATAGTGTATTTATTTTTGTCGCCACTTTTAAAACACTAACTCACGACAAAATTTTTTGAAATCACCGACAAAGATATTTCTCCGTGCCTCCTTTAAAAAGAGTGTCTGCGGATGATATTGACGTAACATAACATCATACAACAATTAAAATCGGTGCGCAAATTCGAAAAATTATCCAACACTGCAAGTATATTTATTATTTTCTCTATGACTGTAGGTGTACAATTATTTTCTAGCGTGTTTTGCTTACCCATATTAGCGGTCATTTTCGAACTACCAACATTTGGCGGTAGAATGTTCGAACTACATGTGTCCTTTTGTGAGAAGAGTCTCCACAAATAAGACATTTTTGGTCCATGTTACAGAATTTTGAACCATGGTGATAACGTTGGCAAGTACGGCATTGGGTGATATACTTTCGATACAGTTCCCATTTCACACGCACATGATAAATAGCATGTGCTTTTAAAAAAAATTTAAATTTTCAACCTCACTGCGGTTAAAATGGTGCATTGGAATGCACAACCAAGAGAGTTAAAGCAAATAACTTCGGAAGTAATGTATAAAAGAGCTGCTCTGATTCATTTTAATAGCTAATAAGTTAGACTATAGTCCTAGAATAATTGTAACGCTGGAAATTATTATACTCGTTCTTATTCCGTTAATGACATATAAAAAGACTTGTCTTACGTCATGTATCAAATGAACTAAAAAAAAATAAATAAATTAAATAATCAACAAGGTAAATTCCAGTTCGCTGACTGCTTTCGCCTCGTGATTTTTGTTTCATTAGAATTACTTGGGTAGGGGCTATGCCAAGTAATTCTGTTAAAGTAAGTTTGATTTAATCAACGGTTTGATCGTTGGTGAGACCTTTCAATACGACCTTGAACGGCTTGGCGCTCTTTGTGTCATATGTAAAAAATTAATACATCTTTTCAGTTAAATACTGAATAAGAAGATTACGACCCTTTATAGAGTCGACTAATAAGCGGCTTTCGCCTCTACGACCAACTCGATAGGTAACTTTAACGTCAGAAACAAACGTTGAAAGTTCCTTTTTGAAAATATTGTATTCAGAAGAAATGGAACTTTCTCCTTTTTAAAAGAATTTACATTTTGTGTAGTTTCATTACTAATAACTTCCATTTCACCAACTTCTTACTCAGGCAAAATATCAAATGGATTGTCACTACAGACACTCGAAGTGTCAGAAAGAGATGCCTCTCTTTTCCTCCCCGCAGCGATTCGAGGTTTCTTTTTCCGTCCTGCCATTTCAGGTGATACGAAAAAAGTTTAAACAAATGTTAAATTCAAAAGTAGGTAGTCTTGAGAAAGACTGATGGGAAATAACTTTCAGGTAGTCTCTAAAAGACACACTGACAAAACACAAACTTTGAAGCTATAGGCAGTCAACGACCAGTCCACAAGCAACCGAAAACACGTCTGATCTGTAGGACAGTTCAAGACGCACTGTGAACTAGGGGGCCGTTCCTAAACCACGTGGTCATATTTTGATCACTTTTTATACCCCCCGTACCCTCCCATGGTCTTTCGTGGTCTTGTGGCCAACCCCCCTCCCCCCTTGCGACTTTGACCACGTGGTCTTTTCTTGTGTCAAGTGCCAAAAATTTGCTTAAGTTTTTTTCATTTTGATTATCAAACTTTCAATACATTCTATATTACTAAAATGCAAAAGGTTTTGCTCTTGACTTGGTGGCAACAATAAATTTTACGTCAGGAAAAAAGACCACGTGGTTATTTCGTTAACCCCCCACCCCCGTGCGTGGTCTTTCGTGGTCTTTTAACGAACCCCATCGTCCCCCTCTTTATGACCACGTGGTTTAGGAACGGCCCCTAGGCTGTTTATTATTACTATTACAGCAGCTAGGTTTTTTACCAATTTTTCGTTTAGACCTAGTGCCAATGCAAACTTCTCTGGCTCCGATAGAAGTTTACGGTACATCGACCTCCTCCCTGTTTAGGTACATCGACACGAGCGTTGAACTTTTCAAATAAAATACCTTGCACTTCTTTCTTTTTTTTTCTTTTAGATACAATTTGTTTTCGGCTGTTTTTACTAATGGCAACGATCTCGTCCAACGTGTATGTGAACAAGTACTAAAAACACTGCTGCAATGGTATCGACATGAAAAAACATGAATTTCACACGTTGTTATAGAATAACGCCATATTTGAGTATATTTTAGCCATTTATTTTGTTTTTACAACAATATGATACATAAACAACATTTCAAAACCATTCCGCGTCGAACACTCGACAGAAACGGACGTGCAAAGTGGTCGTTCTATTACAATCCGGTCCGTGTGTACGAATAGCCAAACAAAAGAGTGTATTATTCGCGCTAAAGGCCAACTAGATTGTGAGTTGTGTCGATACGTTCTGTACCCGGCTCGCAACTTTGGCTGTATTGGTGCAAAATACCAGCTGCAGTTTTGATCTGTGCACAGTGAATAGATCTTTCTAATTCAAGGCCATCATTTGACAGTCGAGTCGTGTCGCTGTGCTGAGTGATCTCACACCCGGCTCACTGCTGGTGGCTGTATTGGTGCTGCTGTACTGGTGCTGCTGGCTGCTTTGGGTGCAGCTTCGAACGATCGGACAACCACTGCTGGAAGGAAGAAGTAAATAGGTACGTGTTCTTGTCGGCGCTAGTGCGCTAGTGCGCTACATTTAGCGCGATGGATATAGATCCCTCGCCTCCCGTGCCACCATCCCCGAGCCCCCCTGACCCTGACCCTTCTGTTACCCCCTCCCCTGTTCATTCTCCAGTCCCCCCTCGCCCCAGGCTTTACCCGGACGGATCTCAACAGGGCAGCTATACTGTTTATTTTCGTCCAAAGGCAGGAGTGAATTCAAAACGATTAAACATACTGCAAATTTCTAAAGACCTGACGAAGGGGTACAAGGCCGTGACCGAAATTTCCAAGGTCCGACCTAACAAGCTCCGTGTCGTGGTCAGTGATCTGGCACAGGCCAATGCTATCGCTTGCTCTGAGCTCTTCACACGCGAGTATCGCGTTTACATACCCGCATGAGACGTGGAGATCGACGGTGTCATAACCGATTCGAGTCTGTCTGTCGAGTGTATCCTAAAAAGCGCAACCGGTTGCTTCAAAAATACCGAAACACAGGCGAAGATTTTGGATTGTAAGCAATTGCGGTCCATGTCTCTCGTCGGCGGTAAAAAAGTTTACACTCCGTCAGACTCGTTTCGCGTTACGTTTGCCGGATCTGCACTCCCTAGCCACGTCTCGATCGGGTTCGTCTGCCTGTGCGATTGTATGTACCCCGTGTTATGAATTGCACCAATTGCAAGCAGTTAGGCCACACAGCCGCCTACTGCTGCAATAAGGCACGATGTAGCAAGTGTGGGGAGACTCATGCGGAAGATTCTTGCAGTGTTAATGCTGAAAAATGTATTCACTGTGGGGAAAACCAGCATGAGCTCTCCACATGCCCGGTGTACATGCAGCGCAGAGATAAAATCAAGCGGTCACTTAAGGAGCGTTCAGAGCGTTCTTATGCTGAGATGCTGAAGAAGACCGTGACCACTTCTACCATAACATCGAACCCCTTTGATCTGTTGTCCTCTGATGAAACCGATTCTGACGATTCATCAGCGGGAACATCTTATGCCAATCCTGGGGAGTCTAGGAAGAGAAAAAATGTTCCTTCTCCTAAACTTCCCCGTAAAGGTCCTAAGATTTCCCAAAGTGTAATGAAAAGTACAAACAAACCAAACAGTGCTGCGGAAAAACCGAAGCAAACTCCTCCTGGGCTTGCAAATTTAAAGTCTCAGAAGGAGTTCCCAGCACTGCCAGGAACATCTAAAACCCCAGTTGTTCCTTTTGCACATCCAGTTGATGAAACAAACTCTGGATTAGTGAAATTTTCTGACATTGTGTACTGGATTTTTTAAAATTTCAATGTACCCGATCCAATTAAAATTTTTCTTACAGCATTCCTCCCAACAGTTAGATCATTTTTGAAGCAGTTGACTGCCCAATGGCCCCTCCTTGCAGCGATTGTATCCTTCGATGCCTAATTCAACTGCGTATATGAAGGATTCTATCTCTGTCTTACAGTGGAATTGTAGAAGTATTTTACCAAAAATTGATTCGTTTAAAGTTTTGATAAATAAAAACAAATGCGATGCATTTTCCCTTTGTGAAACTTGGCTTACTTCAAATATTGATCTCAACTTCCATGATTTTAATATTATTCGCCTTGATCGAGACACCCCATATGGAGGAGTACTTTTAGGGATTAAAAAGTGCTATTCTTTCTATCGTATTAACCTCCCCTCGATTCCAGGCATCGAAGTTGTCGCATGTCAAATGACAATACAAGGTAAAGAGCTTTGTATTGCCTCAATATATATTCCTCCCAGAGCACAGGTTGGGCAACGGCTGCTCTTTGATTTAATAGAACTTCTTCCCTCGCCACGTTTGATTTTGGGAGACTTCAACTCTCATGGTGTGGCTTGGGGTTCCCCTTACAATGATAACCGCTCCTCTTTAATCTATAACCTTTGCGATGACTTCGACATGACTATTTTAAACAACGGCGAAATGACACGTATCCCGAAACCTCCAGCGTGCCCAAGCGCTCTGGATCTATCCTTATGTTCGACGTCGCTACGGTTGGATTGCACATGGAAGGTAATCCTCGATCCTCACGGTAGCGACCATCTGCCTATTCTTATTTCAATTACAAACGGGTCAGCTCGCATGCGACCAATTGACATTCCGTATGACCTCACACGGAATGTCGATTGGAAGTTATACGAGGAAATGATTTCAAAAGCGGTCGAGTCGATTCAACATCACCCACCACTTGAAGAATACAACCTCCTCGCGGGCTTAATCCTCGACGCCGCGTTGCAAGCCCAAACGAAGAAATAACCCGGCGTAACGATCAAAGAGCGGCCTCCAACTCCGTGGTGGGACAAAGAGTGCTCCGATATCTACACGCAAAGATCCGACGCGTTTTTGGCCTTCCAGAAGGGAGGTATACCCGACGACTATATACGGTATTCGGAGCTTAATACCAAGCTTAAAAGCCTGGCTAAAGCAAAGAAACGCGGATATTGGCGTCGGTTCGTGAACGAGACGTCGAGGGAGACATCGATGAGCACTCTTTGGAACACAGCCCGAAGAATGCGGAATCGCGTAACGGTCAACGAAAGCGAGGAGTCTTCAAGTCGGTGGATATTTGATTTTGCCAGGAAAGTATGTCCGGACTCTGTTCCTGAGCAAAACATTGTTCGCGATGCGTCTCCGGGCCACGGCGCGATAGAATCACCTTTTACGATGGCAGAATTTTCAGTTGCCCTTCTGTCCTGTAACAAAAACGCGCCTGGGTTAGATAGAATCAAATTCAACTTGTTGAAGAATCTACCTGGCAATGCCAAGAGGCGCTTGTTGAACTTGTTCAATAAGTTCCTGGAGCAAAACATTGTACCGCAGGATTGGAGGCAAGTGAAGGTGATCGCCATCCAAAAACCAGGGAAAGCTTCTGATCACAACTCTTATAGGCCGATTGCAATGCTATCCTGTACCCGGAAATTGATGGAAAAAATGATACTCCGTCGTTTAGACCATTGAGTCGAATCAAATGGTCTACTATCAGATACTCAATTTGGCTTCCGCCGTGCCAAAGGGACGAATGATTGTCTTGCGTTGCTTTCAACAGATATTCAGCTGGCGTATGCTCGCAAAGAACAAATGGCGTCTGCGTTCTTGGACATTAAGGGGGCTTTTGATTCCGTTTCTATTGACATTCTTTCGGGTAAACTTCACCGACAAGGATTTTCTCCAATTTTGAACAATTTTTTGCACAATTTGTTGTCCGAAAAGCACATGTATTTTACGCACGGCGATTTGGCAACTTTTCGCATTAGCTATATGGGTTTTCCCCAGGGCTCATGTTTAAGCCCCCTTCTTTACAACTTTTATGTAAATGACATCGACGAATGTCTGGCAAATTCATGCACGATAAGACAACTTGCAGACGACAGTGTAATCTCTGTTACAGGAGCCAAAGCTGCCGATTTGCAAGGACCATTGGAAGATACCTTGGACAATTTGTCTGCTTGGGCTTTACAGCTAGGTATCGAATTCTCTCCGGAGAAGACTGAGATAGTAGTTTTTTCTAGGAAGCATGAACCTGCTCAGCTTCAAACACAATCAATGGGTAAAACGATTTCTCAGGTTTTGGTACACAAATATCTTGGTGTCTGGTTCGACTCAAAAGGCACCTGGGGTTGTCACGTGAGGTATCTGATGAAAAAAATGTCAACAAAGAGTGAATTTTCTTCGTACAATAACCGGATAATGGTGGGGTGCCCACCCAGGAGACCTTATAAGGCTTTACCAAACAACGATATTGTCTGTCATTGAGTACGGGTGTTTCTGCTTCCGCTCCGCAGCAAACACACATTTGATCAAACTGGAGCGAATACAATATCGTTGTTTGCGTATCGCCTTGGGTTGCATGCAATCGACCCATACGATGAGTTTGGAGATCTTAGATGGAGTACTACCATTGAAAAACCGCTTCTGGAGCCTGTCTTCTCGTATTCTAATTAAATGTGAGGTCTTGAACCGTCCTGTGATTGAAAATTTTGAAAGGTTAATCGAACTTAATTCTCAAACCCGTTTTATGACATTGTATTTCAATCACATGTCCCATAATATTAACCCTTCTTCGAATATTCCAAATCGTGTCGACTTATCAAATACTTCTGATTCTACTGTGTTTTTTGATACATCCATGATAGAAGAAACTCGTGGAATCCCGGATCATTTACGCGTGCAGCAGATCCCCAAAAATTTTTCCAATAAATATCGAAACATCAACTGCAACAATATGTTCTACACTGACGGATCACTTCTTGATGGGTCCACTGGCTTCGGTATTTTCAATAACAATTTAACCGTCTCCCATAAGCTCGATAATCCTGCTTCTGTTTACGTCGCAGAATTAGCTGCAATTCAGTACACCCTAGGGATTATCGAAAAAATGCCCACGGACCATTATTTCATCTTTACGGAAAGTCTCAGTTCCATTGAGGCTCTCCGATCGATGCAAGATGTTAAGCACTCTCCGTATTTCCTGGGGAAAATACGGGAACATCTGAGTGCTTTATCCGAAAAATCGTATCAGATTACCTTAGCGTGGCTCCCTTCTCACTGCTCGATACCGGGCAATGAGAAAGCGGACTCTTTGGCTAAGGTGGGCGCAACAAACGGTGGAATTTATGAAAGACCAATTGCTTTTAATGAATTTTTTGCATTTGTACGTCAGAATACGATCATCAGTTGGCAAAATGCTTGAACCAGAGGGGAACTGGGAAGGTGGTTACATTCCATAATCCCCAAGGTGTCGACGAACCCGTGGTTCAAGGGGTTGGATGTAGGTCGGGATTTCATTTGCGTGATGTCCCGGCTTATGTCCAATCACTATAGATTTGACGCGCATCTCCGTCGTGTTGGGCTCGGGAGAGTGGTATCTGTGCCTGTGGTGAAGGTTATCACGACATAGAGCACGTTGTTTGGTCATGCCCTGTACACCGTGACGCCAGGTCTAGATTAATAGCTTCCCTGCAGGCCGAAGGTAGGCAGCCGGCTGTTCCTGTTCGTGATGTCTTGGCGAGCCGTGACCTATCCTACATGTCCCTTATATACGTTTTCCTGAAATCCATCCACGCCCCAGTTCAGTCCTATCCCCTTCCGCCTACATCCAACCAAACGACAAGAACACGTTAAGACCCCGGATCCGGAAACAGCAATCAGACCCGCACGATACTCTCAGGTCCCGATGGAGACAACCCAATATGCCAGTCCGTAATATCTTGGCCCAGCCGCGGAACATGTGCTTACCTATGGCAATGAAAACCATCATACATTTCAGCTCGTAGTCGGCAGCAAGGATAAAAAATTTGCTTTTAGTTATTAAGATACTTTAGAAAGTAAGCTACCAGAAATAATTGACGCCGTTAAACATTAAATTGTATATGTGCCGTGTCAAATAAATTATAGATGAACAAGAAAAAAAAACATTTCAAAACAACTATAATTTTTTAACAAGCGTTAGAAACTATTTATTGACATCAAAATAAGCACTTTTTCATGCCCCAAAAGTCACTCGAACGAATTTTCCAAATAAAAATCGAATTGGAATAACTAGATGGTTTTAAATGGTAGTTTAGCAAATTTTTGTGTGAAAACTCTAAGTTTTTAAATGCATTTTAACCCTAAAGGGAACAGAAGTTGACTAATTCTACAAAATGGATTTTAAAGGTGAAACTATGAACTTTCATCCTAAACGTGTTGTTGTTGCATATATGTGCAAACAAGGGAGTAGGGTGCCTTCAAAAACTGTCATTTTAGAGCGAAAAAATACCTGTAACTTTTTTCTCTGAAGAGTTAGCAATTATCTATAAGTGTCAAAATATGCAGTTTCTTACGCCCTAAAAGTCACTCCAACACCGCTTTCAAATCCGAATAAAGCTGAAAAAACTAGAGCAATAATAGTGTTTTTTCAGACCCACCCCGAATGAATTTGTAAAAATTGCCCTAGACCAGTGAAAAAACGAGATAGAGCAATAATTTTTTTAACAAAGTTTCATGAAATCAAATTAGCATACATTTTAGCTTAGTCCCAAAGACAGTAAGCCTTCCGTTGAAAGAAATGAATAACAGGTAGAGTGTAGAACCAGGACACGGCCGCCTGCTGTTGTCCCCTAAAACAAGATCATTTGTAAAGAAAGCAGGAAAGATCTTGAAGAAAGACCGCGAACGGTTCTGCTATGCAAGCGTTGGCGATAGCACTTTGCCCCCCGCGATTAATAGTCACCATAGCCACCGAGGCATTGAATAAACAAAAATAAAGAACTCGACAAACTGTAGCGTCGCTCAGCGTCGCCCATGCTCACACGCGGGTTCTTAGCGCTCACACTAGCGCATGCCCAGTCAGAATTTCATGGAACGCGAATCGGACCATCGGACCCATCTCTCTCAAAATTCATGCGGGTTGAACGAAATTCGCTCGAAATACACGATCTCTCGTATTGGTGTGTGCGCTGGACGCTCTATTTCTGTTTTTTCGTCTTTCTCTTTTGGCGCCGGCGCGTTGGTTCGCATAAAAACGCTCTTCATTCTCCGATAGCAAAACGACGTTGCGTACGTACGTTGCATGTATTTGACACGATGTGTATGTGTTGAACGTTTTTTTTTGTCATCGCGTACAGACTCGAGTTAGAGCAACGCGCTTTTGTTTGCTTGCTTGCTTGTTTCGCTTTTTTTATACGGTAGCATTACCATCAAACATGCACTTTTAATTTTCAATCGAGTTGTTATAAAAGTTGGATTATTTCGTGTCGCGTTAGAAATTTGTATTCGCGTGTTTTGATTGTCGCGGCGTAATCTTAAGTGTCGGAAGTGTTAATCGGGCTGCTGGCAAACAGTGCGTAGTTTTTCCTGGTGCCAAGTATGCTGCAATGCAGCAGTGTGAAAAACTGTTTATATTCTGGTGAATAGAATTGTGAAACTCAGGGGGGGTGAAGTGTGATGTTTGTGGAAAAGTGGAAAAGTAGCTTGGATTTAGTCCAAGCTATATAAAAAAGGAATGCTGGTTCGCAACCAGCAAGTGTTTTTCTCCATCTAAACCAGCAAGTGTGTTGTTTTGGTTTTTTGGTGGTTTTCAGCAAGATGTGGTGATTTTTTCAACGATCGAGTGATCTACATCAATATTTAGTGCAATTGCACTCGTCAGGTTAGTGTTTTTGGAGAATAATCTTCTTAGCCATTGATAAGTGGACTTTTGATTGTTTTGATTTCAAACATTGATTATAAATCAATGGAAAATTCGCTTTTGTATACAGTCATACCTCGATATAATACAACTTTATTTTTATTTTCGTTTCGTTAAAAAAATATTTTTTTAATTTATGCAAGATTATTAATGGTTACTCACAGATGCGCTTAAACCTATTTTCCATAACCTAGCAGTATTTTTAAACCTTTCTCATGCCCATTTAGAAATATTTTCAGAAGCAAAAAAAATATTTTTTTCAAGTGATACAAGGATTACTCGAAGAAGCGTGAAAACCTATTTCCCATCACCTATTAGTATTTTTAAACCATTCTTATGCGGATTTAGAACAATTTTTTTTAATTGATGCAAAACTGTTGATGGTTACTCAAAGATGCGCGTTAACCTATTTCCCATCACCTATCAGTATTTTTAAGTCTTTTTTATGCCCATTTATGCAGCCTCCTTAGCTGGTCTCGAGGTACGATGCTGGCCTAACAAGCCAGTCGTCGTAGGTTCGAGTCTTGACTCGGGAGAGACTGTTAGTTTAGTGTCAGTAGGATCGTAGCGCTAGCCCCGCAATTGTCCTGTACACTTAACAGTTGGCTGCGAAGTCTGTGTATAGTAAACAGAAGGTCAAGTTCCGAATCGGAATGTAGCACCAAGGCTTTGCTTTTTTTATGCCCATTTAGAGAAAATTTCAACAAGCAAAAAAACCTTTTTTTTTAATTGATGCAAGACTGTGAATTGTTACTGAAGGAGCGTGAAAATTCATTTCTCATCACCTATTAGTATTTTTAAACCTTTCTCATACCCATTTAGGACAATTTTCGCATTGGTTTCAAAACTTACTACAAACATTTTTTGAAGTAATTTATACCCCAAAAAAAGTTGCTGTATCATTTATTTTCAATTTCAATACATCTTAAAAAGTTACGTTATATAGAGTCGAAATTTACCGTATATCGAGTTACGTTATATCGAGGTTGCCTTATATCGAGGTATGACTGTATAATATTTAGCCGAAGTGTCGAATTTTTTTTCACTCCGGATAATCGAATTTTCCAGATAATCGAATCACCAAATTGTTCTTCACAAATTTGCCGTTAGCGAACGTGAAATTATTATTTTCTTTCCTTATGTTACTTGAATGACACAGTGGTGTAACTAGAAATTATTTCTGTGGGAGCAAGAAGTGAACTCTTGAATAGCACAAATGAACATAATTTGACCCTGATTGGTTTCACTTAGCTCGGCCATGTAACAAACATGCTGAAACGAATAGATGAGGTAAAATTTCAAATTAAAATAATAAAAACAAACAGCAAAAAAAATCCGGATAATCGACTCACGGGATAATTGAGTCCGATCTGTATTACTGTTATAACTATTTACTATTAAAATAATTTACTGCTTTTTTGAAAAAAAAAAATCACAAGAAGGTTGTATGCAAAGCCACGACCGCAAGGTTGAAGTAGAATACTTTTACAAGAAAGATAACCTGGCTGCTTGCGTGTCAGTCATTTTCTCTAGTAAATAAACGTTGACCGTTCATTGGCAGTATTGTAATTTTTTTTTGTCTGATATTTTGAATGAAGTTCATTGAATATTTTTAAATTTTGTGCAAATGAGAAGTTGAAGTGCTGCCGAATTGTAATATGCACATTTAATACGACATCATTAAACGGGAACGGAACAAAGGCTACGGTTATGCAGAACGCGAATGCCGGCGCGATGCGATTTGCCTTACCGTGGTGAAATGTACAGCTCTTTTTAAGGCGAAGTAGAGCTATACATTTCAACAGATTTCGTCTTGCCGAATCGCATCGCGCCGTTATTTGCGTTCTGCATGACCGTAGCCAAACACTAAGCGACGCAAACACGTAATAATAATCAGAGTATGCATGTAGATGAAGATAATTAACTTTGGATTATAGCGCAAAACGAGAAAATATTAACTCTTCAAATAATCATTTGTGTTCTTCAAATTTCAGTTGTTCAATTTAATATCCGATGAAATGTTTGTTTATTATCTGATGAAGATCTTATATAGGCCAAATGATGCATTCCCAATTTACTAGGTCCATAACTCTGCCGACCGTGCTTGGGAAGCAATCAGAGGTCGAATTTTGTCTTTTGACAAGGCTTAAGAGTTTTCAATAGTACAATAGTTCGAATGATAAAATTGCAATTTCATGCATTTGGTAGGAATCTTAGAAGGTTTTCTAATCGATTGCTGCAAAAACGAATGAAATCCATCGAAAACTAACCGATTTATTAGCATTTGAAATTTTTCTCACTTTTTTCAGTTTTAGATTTTCATTTCACATCCCTATGTAGCCGAACTTCCTGAGAGAAGTAATCTAATTCAAAATTAAATCTTCATTAATTCATTTGTTGTCCTTATAAGGACAATTGTTCAATTTATCATAGGATGTAGTGTTTATTTTACATCTCTGTGTTACCTTGATAGTGAGGACTAAGGCGCACGGTCAACACAATGAGAAAGGTGTTTTCACATTGAAAACTAGACACGGCTTTACTGGAGGAAGTGTTGGCAAATGCATCTACCGCTAATACCACTGCTATCATACGAAAGCGCGTCGTTTCATGTGAGGAATATCAAGAACGAAAAATGACGCGCGTCTAAGCATAACCCGAACTGTTTCGCCGTGCTGCTCCCATTTACCTTTACATCGGTCTCAGGGAAGTACCGGCTGAATCTGCATCTACCGCTGAGGCTGTCACTATACTGCTTTTGGTACCAAAAGCTATTAACTCTTCAAATAAGTGTTTTATTTGCTCTCAAAAGAACAATTGTTCAATTCAAAATCGGATTTACGCAATCGCATCTCTGTAATATTACCGACAATAATATTCTTCTTAACAAACTGATACAACTTTCCCATTTGGCCTCTGCCATAATAGACGCGAAAAGCGACGCGAACCAATCCGCTCAGCTGTAGGTTAATGTACAGCCATCAGTAGAGCTGTACATCAACCTACGGCCGAGCGAATCGGTTCGCGCCGCTTTTCGCGTCTACTATGGCAGAGGCCTTAGAGAAAGTTGCTGGCTGATGTATTCACTTCATGCAAGCCTGCTGCTGATGCTTCTCGCTACCACACTGAAACAGCATTTTAGTGAAGGGAGTGTCGTTGCATCAGCTGACCCTGCTACTATCGATGCTGATATACCCGCTGCAACAGCTACGCTATACGCTGGCCCAACTGCTGAGCACCTGCAACGCTATCCGTAGCCATGCCACAGTTGTGGCCGCCATTGGTATCCGCTGTACCTGCATCTGCTGGCCCTGCTGCTATCGATGGTGAGATCCGCTGGAACTGCTACACTTATTCGCAGCCATGCCACAGTTGTGGCCGCTATCCGCTATCGATGGTACCCACTGCTCGCTCCCGCTGCTGCTAAGGGAGGACTGCTGTCGTCGCTGTTCAGAACTACTATGAGCGGCTTCGACTAAAACAGGCTCTTATATAGGGATGAAAATAGGAATGAATTATTTTACGTACGTGGTGAAATGATATAACTTGAAAAATATGTGTGACTTCATTCTGGTTCAGAGCGATCATTTGATAAGCTCCACCTCTTTTTTCAGTTTCTAAAGTTTTTCCTCAGTTTCGTAGCACGGATGCACAAAAATGATTTCTTGTGAACATTCTGTCGAGCCGGACCGATAGCACTCTCATTGAAGCAACAAAATAACATGTTTTGTGTCGTGTTGTGCAGCTTGGTTGAAGAAAATGTTCCCGTCCCCATGTCGCATGTAAGCAGATTATTGCGTTAAGTAGACAGTAGATAGTGTATCCAGCGAATAAACACCGATGGTGCTCTCACACACGCAACGGTTTTAACCCGTATCTTATTGCGGTTTGTAACATCAAGCGATTTCGTTTGCTCGCTGTTGCGTGTTGCATCATGTTGCAACTTGGCAGCTGGGAGACGACGAAATTCTGTTTATGCTGATTGATTGAATCGACTTCATATTAGCTCTGCATAGTCGAACTAACTGCTTTTGTGAATGCGTACTAACAGGGCAGTTTATTATTCAATGTTGGTTATGCTGTTCGCAGCCTTTGCGCTGCCCCTACAGTGGAGGTTTACTAAATAAAGTGAAAATTAGACAACTACAACAGAATTTGATTGCATCCCGCACAGAATGTCTGCTTGTGTTGATGCCAGAAAATTATTAACCTTCAATTATTTTTTTATTTGCCTTGAAAAAAGCATGTTGCGGTTCAAAATCGGTTGCTAATTACAACCTTTGAGCTGCCCTAACATTGGGGGAATTAAGATACACGGACAACATGCTCTGTGGAAGCTATTTCACATTCAGTAAATTAGACGGGTGCGACGAATTTAAATTGCTAGGATGCAACACAGAATACTTGCTTGCGTTGAAAAAAATTATTAACTTTCAATGACTTGTTCATTTGCCTTCAAAAAGGCATTTTGATTTCCCAAATTGGATTTCCTGATGGCAATCTTCATGCTGCCCCAACACGGGGGGAATAATGGCTGTCTGGCGAAACACGCTGAGAAACACCGCGCTGCTCCTGAGACGTGGTGACCAACCACAGGGCTAGTGCTGCTGCTAAGGAAGGACGACTGCTGTTGTCGCTGTCTAGAACTATTATGAGCGGCTCCGGCTGAAACAGGCTCTTATATAGGCCAAATAGCATGTTTTCAATTGCAAGGTATATGATTTTGTCGACCGTGCTTGGGAAGCAAGCATATATCGACCAATAAGAGGTCGAATTTTTCGTTTTGACAAGGCTTGACTATTTTCGATAGTACAATAGTGTGAATAATAAAATTACAATTATCTTATTTTGGGAAGAATCTTAGAAGATTTTCCAATCTATTGCTGCAAGAACGAAGGAAATCCATCGAATACTAACCGATTTATTAGCATTTGAAATTGGACATATTTTTCACTTTTTTCGGTTTTAGATTTTCATTTCACATCCCTATGTAGCCGAACTTCCTGAGAGAAGTATTCTATTTCAAAAAGCCTTGTCTAATGCTTATATAAATTATCACTAGAAAAGTAGATATGTTTAATAAACTTTGATTGATTAGCTTTCCAAACTGTGACAAAGCTTAAATATGAGAAAAATTGCATGTTTTTTTCTTTACGAACTAATTTCATTTTTTGTCATATTGACTTACATTTTAAGTTTAGTAAAGCGGGCAATGTATGTAGTTTCGCGGGAATGCGAAGCTGAACGGGAATAAAAGGTGTGACTAGACTTAGAAAAAAATTTCCCTCGTCCAGACGGGACTTTCTATGTCTTCGACATTAGGAAGAGTTAACCTTACCCAGTAGTTTAATTGGCTAAAACACCTTGCCGGAGACAACGGAGATTGCGGGTTCGCGACCCGTCTGGACGAGGGAAAAATTTTTCTAAGTCTAGTCACACCTTTTATTCCCGTTCAGCTTCGCATTCCCGCGAAACTACATACATTGCCCGCTTTACTAAACTTAAAATGTTTTTTCTTATTTTCTTTAAATTTATTACATTTTAGCTCCTGAAACTATTATGATGTGTTTTTTACCATTTCATTTTTTCTAATAATTCAAAATTGGAAAAATTAAAAATTACTTTCAGTATGCTAAGGCAATCGGTACCGTTTTTTCATTGGCAATAAATTTTTGTTTTTGATTTTTATGGTATTTTGCAGATGGAAATAACACCGCTTTTTAATCTCTTTCGAAAAGTATTTGGCAGACAAGATTAAAGATTTTAATAAATTTTAATAAAATAAAAATAAAATTTTTCCACGCGGAGTTCAGAATTTACCCGGTATTTTCACGAGGATTTTTTTGATTTTTTTTTAAGCTACATTTCCCTCGCATGAAAAGCGAGTTCGGAATAGTAAACTTTTTAAATGCGGTCTTCTTGAAACAACATTTCTGCTATCGACTGGAGTCAATTTTATTTTTTATGGCTATTACATACCAAAAACGTATGTAGGACTATTTAAATAATTTTATTTCAGTCGATTTTGCCAAATTTTCCAAAATAAAAACAAATGTTCCTTGTTTTCTGCAAAAAAACCGGAAGTGTTTAGAAAACTCTCACGTGCAAGCGTCGAACACTTTCTTAGAAAAATAAATGTTGTTCTAGGACAAGGTGAGCTCAGGTTATGTATTCGGTCGTTCGGCTCGTCATTTCAAAGACATAAACTTCGACGCAATCTGAAGAAACTTCCACAACAAATGTCTCAGTTTTAAACTTTCCATAGACGTTTCTATGGGCAAATGACGCAATTTAGTGCTACACTGAAACACGACTCATTTTCGAGAAGCCATAAATAATGCTATATTGGAAAGGTATTATAAATTATAAATATTTTAGAGCCAAAACCGTTTATTTAATCGGTGTGACGTCTTCGGAAGAGTTGTAGATAATAATTTTATCTTTACTCTGGATTTTTTTTTATTTTTTTTAAATTTACTTAAGTTTATTTAATTTTAAATATTAACAGATCAATTGAAATCATATTTTTTATGAAAACTACAAAAAATTACCTAATCGAGGACTGTCCGCTCATGGAGAAATTATGAAAAAAAAGTTATATACTTTTGAAAAAAAAAACAATATTTTGAAAAAAATTTTCGCAGCTAATATGTCGAAATAATTATTTACAACTTTTCCAAAGACACTATGCTAATCAAATTAGTTTCTGATTTGTCTTTTAACTTTTCTTTAAATGGTAACAGAAATGGAAAAGAAAGAAATATTAAAACCTGAGTTCTAGTGTTTGTTGTTTATCGATGAGTTAATACTGTAATGACCATTCAATGATAGTTTTTGAAAAAACAATTGTATTCCAATTATGTGAAATCCGAGAGTCAATTCGACGTATTGTTACTCTTTTACACATTTCAAAATATGATTTTCTTTCCAGGGTTAACAAAATACAGTAAAAATGACGAACACAAAATAGAAAAATAACTAGAGTATCGGTGTTGCATCACATCGACAGAGGTCGCTTTTCGGAAGGTTTCGCATTAGTATGCTGTAGAAAACCAGACTTTCTTCGTCTGCTGCTGAAATAGTCCCATAGCCTTCACATTTTCACTAATGCTAATGCTAATTTTTAGAATGCTTAAACTAACAGAGTTGTGAAGCAAACTGAACTCCATCATTATTAATTGTAAAATAGTATGTAATACAGTCAGGTTTTTTTACGTGGTTTTTTACGAGGTTTTATTTACGCGGATTTTTGAACTAACGCGGTTTTTTTACGCGATACCGCGCTAATTCAAAAAAATTTTCACGAATTTCCGAATCAACGTGGGTTTGGAAGCAGAAACGTTTAAGTGTTTATCTAGTAAAAGACTTAGTCCAAAAAATACTCTCCGCCCACCGAAAGATCCGGAATGACTGTCAAAGACGACAATTTTAAATACTGGTTCTAGAGCGTCTCGGGTTTTTTCTAAAGCCCTTCTTGCTGGACTACTTTACGCGGATTTAAAATAAACGTGGTTTTTTTTTATGCGGATTTCTGAATAACCGCGGTTTTTTTTTACGCGGTTTTTTACGAGGTACGTATCCCCCGCGTAAAAAAAAAAACCTGACTGTTCTTCAATAATCAGGGTAGCCACTCAATCGGAATAACCGAATATCGGTTACAACCATGGAAAGCGAACGAATTCTCGTGGAAATCAGGAATTCGCCATGAACAATTTCAAATTGTTCGCAAATAACAATTTTCAAACTTTAAGAAAATCGTAATCAATATTGTTTTCGACACATTTTGCATGTCCGAATTCTGTTCGAGACCATTTTCAGGCTCTTGGTACGGCAGTGCCAATTCGTTGATTTGACCCCAATGGCAAGCTCGTTTTACATCGTTTTGAAATTCATTTTTAAATCTTTCAAAGGACCGAGTGTCCGAAAACACTGCTTCAAAAATTTTTGCTTTTTGTACTTTTTGTTGTTGGTAAATCGGTGTTATACCAATGTTACATAATACCTATTCGAAATTGCTCAATGTTGGAGTACATCGCAGTAACGTCCTGAACATGAAAAAAATATTTGAATTATAGCTTTTTGCATTTTCAAAATAGATAAAGTCACGTATAAGTGAAAGTACTAATATACTAAATTAATCTGTATTTACTATTAGGGGTTATACACTAGTGTTAGGTAAACAAATTGAAATATTCTTTATTGCATTTTCTAAAAGGATATGTACCTTCAGATAAAGCGTTAAAAACATTTAGGTTTTTTCGACTAGAGCATATTTAAAAAGAAAATCATAAACGTCTGAGCAGTAGAACCGATTTGCCAGCTATTGCAAGCGCGTAATCTGCTGCTGCGCGCCACATACCTATTTTTTCCAAGAAAATGTGGCTGTGGTAAGCACTGGTTTTGAAGAACCATCAACCGGATTGAATTTTAGACAGGCTCGTTTATAACAATAATAGCATGCTTGGAAACGACGGATTTTCTTTGAAGCAATATTTTTTTCCTACTACAAAAACCGAAATATTTTACGCGAATAACGAAACTTTTTAGAAAAACTATCATTATTTTTGTAAAAAAAAGTAAATTATGCAAAATCCTCCGTTCGCGAGAGCCGTTGGAAAATTTATGTTTTGGTAAAATGACTGCGCTGCCGCTATTCGCATAATAGACCTATTTTGAAGTCCTATGCTTTCCTGTTTTTTTTTTGCGGAAATGGGTCCATTTTGGCGTGGTGCTTAAAAATAGCCTTTTAAATCGAGGTTGTGAGAATCAAACCTTACTTTTTAATGGCTATTCTTGAAATGCATCCTAAAATGGACCCATTATCGCAAACAAAAGTACACTCAAATTTTACATAGGACTATTATGCGAATAGAAGCAGTCAGTGACTGTAGTTATTGATAACTTTAGCCCCCCCTAGAATTTCCCAGAGAATAATTGTATTCAATATAAATACATTCCATACTACTTATCAGAGCATCAAAATCAACACAAATCTCATGTCGTCATTCATTGAGCATGAGCATGAGCATGATTGACCGCCCGCGGTTGCTACTCCGTTATTGCCAGATCAGCAGTAATTACACAGAGAACCAATAGATGATGCTTGGGACCAACATGCATCCTCAATGTGTAAAAACTGGTGACCTTAATATATTTATCAGGCAATACCAGCGCCGGCCGCATCCGAATGCAGGTCAAAGAAGGAGTTTGTATAGGAAAATGTTGACGTGATACTCGCTTTATGGAAGCCGAGAACACCTCTGCACTTCCACGAGAAATCACTGGGATGTTGGAGAGAAGGGTAAGGTTTGCAGCAGGTTTCGTTTTGGTAAACGATGCGCTGATTTCGAGCGTCGGGTTCTTTACAACAAGTGTCGCGCCATTGAGTTCATTACATCCGCCACGATATTCATAATGCGATTCGAACTTATTCAGTTTGAAAATGTAACACCGCAACAATAAATCGTACGCAAGGATACTGGATCTTTGACCGAATCGAGACAACTTCAAATGATCGGATATCTCCTCGTAAGGTGATCCTCTTTATACCGAAAGCTATTGCGCGTTGTTGATCTATCTAAAAATAGGCCACTTGAAATGTATAAACACGGAGTCTCTCTAGGTTCGGTCAACCGGATATTTTCTATATAACAGATCGACTAACGACGTCTCTCGTATTCACTTCGTCTGCTCTAAAAACACGATCCCGCGAAAAACACACCTGAAAAACGGAATATAAAAATGATGCGCGCTTATTACCGAAACGAACCATGAGTATCTTTCTTGCCAAACACCGCGATCCTCTGCGTACGACGCGCGTGAAGTAGCCTTTACCACTTGTAGCAACCAGCTATTTGTTAATCTCGAGTACACGTTGGCCGCGATTCTTTGGAAGGTATACATCGCGTTTTCGTTAGTCACGATATTTATCGACCGAACGAAATCTTCGGTGAGACATGAACAAGCATCTGGGTAAACTCCGCGAAATCACTTAATTTCGAAAACGTTCATATGAGCAAAACTCTCCCGAACCGGAAACGCGGTTTACACCGAAGCATTTCGCACGACCGCTATTTTTCCTTCTACCGACGCAGACGCTCGGGGATACGACATTTCGATGTGAATGTTACCTATTGAATAGAAAAATTGGCAAAGTTTCATGCATACAAAGCCTTAATAATTTAAAAACGAAGTTATCCATATTGACCAATATATAGTCTCATGTTTATTAACAAAATGCCGAACCAGTCATAATTGGAACGTATTATATAAAACATCTGCCCAAAAGCTATAAAAATCGAAAAAGTGAAGCATAAGATTTTGGCTATCATTACTGCACCATAGTCCTCAAAATCGAACGTATTTTTGTTGTTGTTGATAAACTGTACTTTCAGAAAAATACCCCTTTGATGCAATGAAAATGATGCTATGCGCTTAAAAATAGATTCAAACTTCCCTCATTTTTCTCGACCAAAAAGGTATATAACCCCTTAAGTCATGAGAATCTGGGTCGCGGCTTTAAGTTATATGCAACATAGGAAAATCGAAAAAAGCAAAGCCTTGGTGCCACATTTCGACTCGGAACCCGACCCTCCTGAACGGGCACATCGCAAGTGAAACGGTGTGAAACTGAATTGTAAAACAGTTCACGTTTGTATATGACTTCCTCAATAGGACTGCCATGGACGACTTTCTCTCACATATGCGCCTGAATTCAAGTTGTCAATCATCGACAAATATCACTCAAAATGTTAACGATTACATTCCCCCTCCGTGCATAACGAATCATATCATTTGACGCTAACTACGAAATTATCTTTGCTTCGAGTACTTCTTATGACTTTCGGAACCTCATTCACCTGACATTTCTAAATAACAATGCTCCTCTATCTGGATGTTGATGGCGCTTCGAGCGCTCTTTAGTAAGCCCAAGACGCAATCCCAAAAACGATCTTTTTCGACCCCTCTTCAATTCCTTCCAAGTGCGATTTCAAAGCAAACAAAAAACAAAGCATTTCAAAAACACTATGAATAAAAATGCCACTTATCTGCTTCATGACGATCCGCTGGCTTCTTTTTGCACATTCCCGGGCAGCAGTAGAACCTGAACCGAAAAACTTGACCAATTACACTAATAAGAAAACAACTTTTTCACCAAAATCACACGTAGAACAAAACCGCACACATTATCCAGCTAGCCTTGTTGTCAGTTTCAAACCACACAGTCATGAGAAGTAATACAGAACCCGCTGCAGACTACGGTGGCGTAGTACCATTCCATATGCCAATTCAGCCAGTTCATCAATGATTCTTCACGGAACTTAAGTGAATATTCCGCATCAAGCACAACACAACAAACATTCCCGAATAAACCCACTTCGCAATAACACCTGTAACTTACACGCACTATCCTATTAAACAAATTTTCTTCCAAAATATCACGCGAGCGAAAATTTTGACGTCCAAATCCGGCCACGGCCTACTTCGATTCTTCAAATCTCATGTCGTCATTCATTGGCTAAGAACTAGTCATGCACGCTGCGCCCCTTACTTTCTGGTACCGGTAGGGTTTGCTGAAGAAAAGTGATTTCACAGGGTTGTCGTCCGGCATCCTTACGACGTGACCGGTCCACCGCAACCTATTTTCTTTCGCCAGGTGCGCAATGGGGTTCTCTCCATTCCGTTCGAAAACACCAAGAGGACTTTCGTAGAGGACTACCGGTTATATCAGGGTTTTGTAGTTTTTTGTACCGAAGTGGTCATGTCCGATCAGCACTGTGATTGGCGCGTACGCATGTGATGTCTGAGAAGAACGGGCCGTCGATGAGAACGTGGTCAATTGTTTTGCTGTACGTTGGTCGAGGAAGGAAGGGACTTTGGACTTTGGAAGCTGCGAAGTTGGTGCATAGCTGGCCGTTGTCATTCGTCACGGTGTGCAGACTGTGCTGGCCGATCACCGGCTTATATAAGTCTTTTCTTGCATTCATGTCCCCAATGACAATCTTGATGTCTCTACGCGAGCAGCTATCGTAAAGTTTCTCCAGCTGTGCGTAGAACGTTTCTTTCTCTGCATCAGGTCTTCCTTCGTGAGGACAGAGAACCAGCCTTTTATTCTCAACAAACACAACCTGTCGCTGATTGCCTGCCACTTCATCACACGACTCTGCATCCTGCATAAAACCGCTACCAAGCTCATTGGTTGTGCCACCGCTTTGGTGGTACTGTGCCTTGCGGTCACAAATCCACCGTACCTTCTCTCTTTTCAGGCAAAGCTCTTGGAGCGCAACGATGTCGAAGTGGCGGGATTCTAGCTGATCCAGACATCCGGGGCGTTGAGCGATCTACTGTTACATGTACCGAGCTTCTAATCGTCGTCCTAATTTCGTCGGCTGGGTCATTGCCTATTGTTCCAATTCGTTTTGAATTTTTGATTCTTCGTAGTATGTTTATTTTAGTATGCTGCCTTACTAGGGCTGCGATGCCTAGTCTCGCGACGGGGCTGCCGCCATGGATGTAGCTGGCGAGACACCGCAAGTCATAGCTGCAAGTCATAAGCTGCTCTCTAAGGAGAACAACTACGCCTTTCCTGTCAGCATACGACCAAGTTCCCACCGGTTCACCGGTTTTCCCTTGGTTGCTCGTATCCTAGTCGGTAACACGTGGAGGTAGGAATAGGGCATTATGCCTTGAACCACACTTGGGTCTATTTTTTTCCAGCTAGTACGGGTGTGCTGTTAAAACGCACTGCCCAGCCATTTACCAAACCTGGCTCTCCGCAATATCAAATCAGTGTTGCTGAAGGAGGTTGGCGTTCAAGATATTCGGTACATCTTCGGAGATTCTATCCCGAAGTGATTTTTTCTGCTGTTACGACACTATTTTAAGCGTTATTAAATAAGCATATTGAAACTCCTTTTTCTGTTTTTTAAAATTACATACATGAAAACTAGCTCCCCCTAGAAATTTTCCTTAGTTGCGCCCACGTGTATACCCATATATGAGTCGTTGCGGAACAGAGTGGTCTAAAGACCATTTTTTTTTCAAAATGAGTTTTTCACAGTATCCGCATCTACCCAAGAAACTGAAGTTAGAAGACCAGAAAATTTTGAAAAATCGAACTTTAAAGCTGATTCATACCATGTTGAAATTTCGTCCGAAACAGAATGGCTATTCTGTTTCGGAACAGAGTGGTCTATGTACATAAATCGAGGTAATACCATCATGTAACATCTAATATGTAACATATTACAAAAGGAAAACTACACACATTGTATATTTTTAGACTCCTTAAAAAAGGTGAAATAAAGTCACCGAAACTGTCGGAATAAGAAGAAACAAATCGTTTTTGCTTGTATACACGCACTGATTAAGCTGATAAATCCGTTAAACTAACCGTTCCAGTCGTTTTTTAAACAAACATAAACAAACATATTACATGTGAAGTTTCCAAAGAATCCGATAGTAACTAAGCTACGTATGGACTTTTGCTGTCTTTCAGCAGATTATTTTACTACCGAAAACACCCGACTTTGCAGTGTAAGTAAACTAGAAAATAATTGCAAGTGATGAATAAAATGTTTTTTGTCATTTTGAATAGGTTCATGTTTTGTACGTGGCCGCAGCCAACAGGAAGCTGAGACCTATACCTGGTGTGTTTCAATATTTCCGATACCAAACTCAAGTGAAAGAAACCAGTACGAGAGCACCCGAAAACAGTAACATCAAAAAACCTTAGCGGTTGCTGTAATTGTACATTGCTTTATCATAATTTGACTATGTTTTTTATTGTAAATACATCAATTCTACATTAAATATTATTGTTCAGAACAATAAAAACACTGTGTTTGTCATTTTTACGATGAAGAGAGGGGTTTTTATGTATCTTCACAGCCATATTTGAGGCATTCTTCATATACATTTAGAGGTCACTTGCAATGTTTTTCATGGTAAAATTATTGCGGGTGGTAGATTCAACAACAAAACAACAAAAGACGTTAAAACTGCTACTGCTGCTGAACTGCTGCTGCTGCTAGGAATACTGCTGCTGCTGGGACTACTGTTGCTGCTGGGACTATTGCTACTGCTGCTGGGACTATTGCTACTGCTGCTGGGACTGCTGCCGATGATGAATTGTTGCCTCCAAGCTGTTCCGTGGAAACTCTTAACAGCATTACAGTATGGTCCAACGATCAACTGAAAGGTTCAGAACGGTTCAACGGGATCGGTAGACTTGCTTCAGCGGGAAAGCTTAGGTAAAATCTCAATGTTTCCGTTATGAGAACAGTTGCTTACGTTTTCACTTTATTTTACTTTTTAGACTGACACGAACGATTCCGCGATTGCGACATCGATCGAGCAAGCAAGCCTACACAATTGAAATGCTGTGTACATATACATAAACAAAAAAAAATTCAATTCAATATATTGTACGCTTTTTCAAATGTTAAAATGTTAAAAATAAACAAGAATAAAAAACTCAATTTATTGTAAACTTTTTTTTAATGATCATAATACCCCTTCCGACAAGTCTAGCGTAGTAGTAAAGTTTGATTACTTTGGTCGTTTGGTTCGTTTGGTTTATTTTGCTTCAGACTCTGCGCCACTCTATCTATCCACTCTTGTCATACCTATTCACCTTCGGATTGCTTACACAAAGTTATATGCGAATTTAGCGCTATTCCCACTACTTTCGGGCAGAGTCCAAGCCGTGGCGCGAATGCAAAAAACAAAAACAAAATATTTCACTGCCACATAGTCACATCTTCGCAAGTTGCTGCCGTGAACTCTCCGGGAAGCACAAAATATCGCCGGCAACGATATTTTTCATTCGCACGACTGCAACACGGCACTACCCCGGACATTGCACGGCTGGGTATCATTCTGTTTCTGAAAACACTAAGATTGGATTGAATTTGATCACCTTGGGCTTTTCGCAAGAAACCGGAAATTACCATCACAAAATAAAAATATGACAGCTGGAGTTGATGTGGGATGTGTTTTTTTATCATTCATAAGTTTAGGTCTAATAATCTTCAAGATTAATCATGATTGCTACAATGTTTGTAGTTACGTATTTAATGAAAATATCTTCATGTGTCCGAGATGTGTCGCACACATTTATTTGTCATATATTACAGTTCCAGCTGAAAATCAAAAACAATGACTTGCGAAATTTGGTTTTTCTACCCTTATGCACAATGCGCATAATGTCGCATCTAGTGCGCTGTTAAGCATAAAAAATCGCGTGAAAAACCGCATTAGTTCAAAAATCCGTGTTGAAAAAACTCGTAAAAAACCGCGGAATAAAAACTGACCGTACTAATATTTCCTGCGTCAAATATGGATACTCAAAAACATCACTTCGCGTGCATATTTGAAACAAACAGTTTGATGTGATTAAAATTAATCAATTAAAGGCCTACTAACATTCAAGATTTTGCATGCCTACGTAGTTTTATAATTATCTTTTTTTTCCTCAGATTCAATTATTTGCAATATATCTCCATATTTTCTTCATTTGTCAGATATCCTCAAATTTCTTCCCTAAGATTTCAATGTAAAACACCGAAAATCCGAAATTTAAAATTGTCCTCTTTGTAGGTCATTCCGGATCTTTCGGTGGGCGGAGAGCATTTTTTGGACTAAGTCTTTTACTAGATTAACACTTAAACGTTTATGGTTCCAAACCCGCGTTAATTCGGAAATTCGCGATTTTTTTTTTTGAATTAGCGCGGTATCGCGTAAAAAAAACTGCGTTATTCAAAAATCCGCGTAAAAAACCGCGTTAATTATAAAAAATCCGCGTATAAAAAAACCACGTAAAAAAACCTGACTGGATATCATCGCTTTGAATTACGCATTAAGTATCATCATTATGAATATTTTATGTAGTAAATATTATCTTAATTTTTCATAATCAGATACCTGTCGTTTTTCCTCAAATGTCTTTTTTAAACATCAACGAACATTTTTTTGAAAGAAAAATCACATCATCGCCTTGAATTTCGATTTAGAGGTATGTTAAACATCAAAAGCCATGATTTTGCATGTTTTACGTAGTCCTGTAAATGATATCACAATTTTTAATAGTCAGATAATTATAATTTCTCCTCAAATTTTTTTTCCAAACATGTTTGGTGATACGGTGAACATGGTAGCTTGTGTACCACTAGTGTCTAATTCAAAAAGCTTTTTTTTGTGTGAAATAAAGTGCTATAGGTGATCTAGTACTAGTGATCCGACGGCCAAATTGGATATCTTAACGGATAAGTAGAAGTGTCTTTGCATGCTTTTGATTTATTCTGTTTTTTATTGATTTAATTTGTGCCAGCGCCGACCACCGCGTCTATATCACATAGACGCTACGGCTGCTGATTGAAATTTCATTGTTGTTTTTTTCATTGTTCGCTGCCTATAGCCTCTGCCGTTGCTGCTGGACGTGACCAGCGTATTTGTCTGCAGCGGCGTCTGCTTGTTTGTATCGGGATAATGGATTGTGCGGAATGTGGCAATACCATTCGCATTAGCGATGATCCTGTTATTTGCGTTGGTAAATGCAAGTCTCAATTCCATAGAGTTTGCACACCGCTGACAAAAATAGCAGCGAAAGTCGTAAATGATAATGATATTATTGTGTTTAAATGTGTATCATGTCTATCAGCCCAAGATGACGGCGGAAACATTGATGCTTTGAGTGGTGAGCTGACCAAGATTATGGGTGTATTGTCATCTATGTCTCAGTCGCTTACCGATAACCAAAGCAAAATTGAATCAAAGATAAACACGGCAATTTCAAGTGGTATCGAGATGATTTTGAAATCGGTCAGTGACTCTCTGCGTGAGAGTATGGTATGCATTGAAACCAGTGTTGCCAGTAAGCTGAATAATTTCAAAAAATATCTTGAAATTAAAGATCGGGAAAATAATGCAGCCTCAATGAACAGAAAGAGAGCACGTAATGAGAGAACGGTTCACTCTGAATCGGACTCAAATCCCAGTAAGAAAATGTTTTTAGCACGCGATGAACTGATTGTGGACGATTCGAGACGCGATGACGAGGTTTTTTGTTGCAATAAGCAAACCTACGCGAACGTTTTAGCGGGGTCAACTGGGGCCGTTTTTAAAAAAATTCAAAGAAAAGAGAACCGTAAGGCTCGGCCGGTCATTGTGATCAAACCAGTCGAGTCTTCTCAATCTAGTGAAAACACTTGATTATTTTTGAAAGAAAAATTGGATTCAAAAATACACAAAATTAGTAATTTTAGGAACGGAAAGAATGGCTCGATTATTGCTGAGTGTGCAACAGGGGATAATGTTGAGGTTGTGAAAAAAGATATAGAGAGCAATCTAGGTGAAAAGTATAGTGCTGTTATTCCCACAATTCCGAAACCAAAGTTGAAAATTGTGGGAACGAGTGATCGGTATTCCTCTGAAGACTTTATTGACCTGTTGAAAAGTCAAAATGACATCAACGTCAATGAAGTAAAAGTTATTGCGGAGTACGAAAATACTCGCTTCAAATATAATGAATATAATGTAATTGTTGAAGTTGACAAGGATACTTATAACGCCTTGATGAGTGCTGGAAAAGTAAGCATTGGGTGGGATAAGTGTCCTGTACAAGAGGCCATTAATGTTTTGCGTTGTTTTAAATGTGGAGAATTTGGCCATAAAAGCACGGAGTGTGTTAATCCTGAAACATGTTCCAAATGTAGCGGGCAATACAAGACATCTGATTGCTCTTCAACTGAATTTAACTGCGTGAATTGTTTAAAGTCAAATAAAGAATTGAAAATGAATTTGGACGTTAAACATCCAGCTTCTAGTTCACAGTGTCCGGTTTATCGGAGACTGTTCGAAAAAAAAAAAGCAACATGTTTTTTAGTAAATAGCAGCTAAAAGAATCGCAATGTGAGAGGAAGCTGGAAATATTATATCTGAATATTGCTGGTTTATCTACAAATTATGTTGCTTTGCGGCATCTTGTGAAAACAAAACGTCCAATGTTAGTATTTAGAACCGAAACACATATAGTAGATGCTGATGCATTTGATCAGTATAGTTTTCCGGGATACAAAGTTGCTTTTTGCCTTTCGCTTCCAGACATACTGGTGGGGTTGCTATTTACGCCAAGGAATCAGTAACATTCAACATTCTATCAAATGAATCTGTTGAAAACAATTGGTTCCTTGGAATTTCAGTTGAAGGAGGCATGACGATTGGAAACTTCGGACTTTTATATCACTCCCCTAGTTCAAGTAACCAGCGTTTTTTAGAAATATTAGATAACTGGTGGGATAACTTCGTTGATTTAAACAAATTAAATGTCATTGCTGGTGATTTCAATATTGATTGGTTAAATGATCCAAATTCGAATCAATTGAAGCAGTTAGCTAACTTTAACAATTTAACACAAACGGTTTCAGAATTTACGAGAATTTCCAGACATTCGCGTACATTAATTGATCACGTGTTTGCCAATTTTGACAACGTTCATTCTGTTACAGAGGCCTATGTAAAATTTCAGACCATGAGACAATTTGTATTTTGATAAAGAATGATCGAAACCGTGATGAAAAGGTATAAATTAAGTGCTGGAATAGATATTCAAAGCAGGCATTGTCTCAGCTTGTTTTGAGAAGCTTGGATTTTCTCCCAATAACTGGTGATTTGAATAATAAAGCAGCTGTTCTCACCAATACGCTGAAAGAGTGTACCAGTAGTCTAGTTTTTGAAAAATACATTGAATCGGATAAATCGAACAGCTGGTACTCTTTGGATCTTTTACGTTTAAAACGTAAAAGAGATAAAAAGTACAAACAATTTTGCCGAAGTAACGATAACAATGATTGGAATAGGTACACTGTCGCGCGTAATTTATATTCACGCGCCTTGAAAAAGGCCCGTTGTGAATATATACAGAGGAAGATCGATCAACATCAAAATAACAGCAAAGAGTTATGGAAATTATTAAAAACATTAATGAAAAATAAAAATCGTTTAACATTTGACGGTTTGAGAGAACAATCAGCGCGAGTAATAGCAGAGAAATTCAACAATTATTTCGTTGATAGTGTTCAATCGATCAATCAAAGCATTGATTTGGTCAATGAACCGGACGAGATAATACAGCCGATCAATAATAACTGTAGCTTTGATGGTTTTCATCCTATTACTTTTGCAGAGTTGAAAGATATTTGTTTTTCTTTGGAAAGATCGGCTGGTATCGACAATGTCAACGCAAAAGTAATACAAGATTGCTTTTATGTTATTGGACACGACCTGCTGAACCTTGTTAATGAATCATTACAAACGGGGCACGTGCCTGAAGTTTGGAAGGAATCTCTTGTGGTTCCTATCCCCAAGATTACTGGGACGAATAAAGCCGAAGAGTTCCGTCCCATTAACATGTTGCACACATTAGAGAAAATATTAGAACTTGTTGTAAAATGCCAGCTGATGAATTATTTAAATAGTAATAACTTGCTAATCCCAGACCAATCAGGTTATCGAGAGGGTCACTCTTGTGAGTCTGCTTTGAATCTGGCGTTAGCAAAATGGAAAGAAAAAATCGAGGCTAAAGAAACTATTTTTGCGGTGTTTTTGGATCTAAAACGCGCTTTTGAAACAATTTCTAGGTCCTTATTGTTACAAATATTGGAGCGCTTTGGTATCGTAGGGACAGCATACAAATGGTTTGAAAGCTTTTTGTGTGCTAGAACTCAGAAGACTCGTTTTAACGATTTTGCTAATACACTTGGTGTACCGCAAGGAAGTGTTCTAGGGCGCACTTTATTCATTATTTACATTAATGACATGAAGCGAGTTTAACGGTTCTGTGATATTAATTTATTCGCTGATGACACTGTTCTGTTCATTGCAGCGAAGCATCCGCTTGATGTTGTAGCACTTCTAAACCAAGATTTACATTATCTAGCGAATTGGTTAAAATTTAAGCAACTAAAGTTAAACATTAGTAAGACAAAGTACTTGATAATTTCTTCAGCCAACTCCAGACTAGACGTAAATATTGAAATTGATGGTGAGACGATTGATCGCGGAAATGAAATAAAGTATCTTGGAGTAATTATTGATGACAGATTAACTTTTAAGTCTCACATTGATAATGCCAGAAAATACGGTGTCTTGTGCCGGTTAAAGGATGAATTGACTATTAGAAGTAAAATTCAGTTGTACAAGTCAATTATTTCACCACATATAGATTTCTGCTCATCCATTTTATTCCTGGCAAACAATACGCAAATATTGAGATTGCAACGTTTACAAAATAGAATTATGCGATAAATATTAAAATGTAATAGATACACTTCCTCGAGTTTTATGCTGGACGCATTGCGATGGCTTTCTGTGAAGCAAAGAGTATATTTTTTGACAATGGTGTTTCTATATAAAATTTTTAATAATATGTTGCCTCGATATTTGTGTGATCGGATTGATAGAGGAAGAGATTTGCACAGGTACAACACTAGAAACGCGGAAGATGCCAGAACACCAAATTTTCTTTTTGGAAGATCACAGAACTCTCTGTTGTACAAAGGAATAAACTTTTTCAATTCGATGCCCAGGCAAGTAAAACGTGCAGCAACAATGGCAGAGTTTAAACGGCTTTGTATTTCACACATAAAGTCTGTTTTGTAGACAGCATAGATTTTTTGTAAATTTATAAAGAAGATTGTAAAATTGAATTTTTTTTTTAATTTATTTGGTACATTAAGTTATTATGTTCATTGATGATGATGGATTTTTTGTTTGAATATAGTTATATAATATTAAATAGTAGAGTAAAAAAAAAAGAGTCGGCTACACATGTTTGAGTCACGCGCGCGGAGACTGACATAGACAATCTTGATATGAGTACATCAGGTTTAAACCCCTGAAATGGAAACAAAAAGCATATCGGGTTGACAAATTGCTTTTTGGCTTGTAATATTTTCTAAATTATTTTACTTTCCTTTTAACAATTCATCTGTTTTCACAATTTAAAATAGGGTTTGGAGCGAAAACTGAAAAGGCTTGAGTTTGCCTGTGATCTGTAGTTTTATGCTGGACGCATTGCGATGGCTTTCTGTGAAGCAAAGAGTATATTTTTTGACAATGGTGTTTCTATATAAAATTTTTAATAATATGTTGCCTCGATATTTGTGTGATCGGATTGATAGAGGAAGAGATTTGCACAGGTACAACACTAGAAACGCGGAAGATGCCAGAACACCAAATTTTCTTTTTGGAAGATCACAGAACTCTCTGTTGTACAAAGGAATAAACTTTTTCAATTCGATGCCCAGGCAAGTAAAACGTGCAGCAACAATGGCAGAGTTTAAACGGCTTTGTATTTCACACATAAAGTCTGTTTTGTAGACAGCATAGATTTTTTGTAAATTTATAAAGAAGATTGTAAAATTGAATTTTTTTTTTAATTTATTTGGTACATTAAGTTATTATGTTCATTGATGATGATGGATTTTTTGTTTGAATATAGTTATATAATATTAAATAGTAGAGTAAAAAAAAAAGAGTCGGCTACACATGTTTGAGTCACGCGCGCGGAGACTGACATAGACAATCTTGATATGAGTACATCAGGTTTAAACCCCTGAAATGGAAACAAAAAGCATATCGGGTTGACAAATTGCTTTTTGGCTTGTAATATTTTCTAAATTATTTTACTTTCTTTTTAACAATTCATCTGTTTTCACAATTTAAAAAAGGGTTTGGAGCGAAAACTGAAAAGGCTTGAGTTTGCCTGTGATCTGTAGAGCTCGTTATCGAGAACTATAGTATCATTGGATCTCTCTCGTAGTTCTAGATCGTTATCTAGAACCAATTCTGATTAGTGCACGCTCTTAAACATTAGTTCAATTCCTAATCAAGTCCAGATAATTTTCGGGTTGGAAACGTTCTGGATGAGCCTTGGATTGGAAATCCGTCAATTTTTTTTTTTTTAATTATTGGTATTCATTTGAAGGGTTACTATGTCTGAAATTAATAACCAGTCTGTTATTTGTTTGCCAACTGGTTACATTGCATGTTTTTAAAAATATCTCATATAGATAAATCGTCCAGCTCAAACCGATGTAGGGGTATGAGGTGGGACCATCATCATCATTTTTTTTTTTTTTAATGCAGAAAAAACACACATCATCTCCATGAACTTTGAATTGAAGAAAAACTGAGCATAGGAAAATTACGATTTTGTATGATTTACTCAATTTTTAGTGAAGAAAATACCATAATTTTTCCACACGTGTCTATCCGAAACAATAAAAAACATTTTAATATAGAAAAAACACATATTATCGTTTCAGATTTTGATTTAGAGGTAAATCAAGCATGAAAAGTCATGGCTTTGCATATTTTTCTTTATATATTAATCAGATACCTATTACAGACCCCGTTCGATTTCGGCACGTTTCGTTTTTAGTACGGTTCATTTTTGGCACTGTTTGATTTTGACACACTTAAAGTTGAACGAAAAAAAGCCAGGCTTTATCAATGTTTTTCGTCATGTGAATGATATCACAATTTTTATTATTAAAAAACCCTAACTGTTTCACAAATATATTGCTTCGACCTCTATAAATATATTTTCTTGCAATAAAACGTACATGTCACCGCTTACTTGTTTGATCTAGAGCGACTAAATATGATGATGGTTATTGTGCACCTCAGATAAAAATTATAAATCATGATCCGTCCTATAAATGAAGCGCTCTAATCTAATACTGCGCTATCAAAATAATCAAAATAAGAACCTGCACCCCGCCGTTGCTGGGTCGCACACAATGAGGTGTAAATCACACAGCTCCGCCGCCACGTTTTACGTTATTCGAATGATATCATAATATAAAGTATTAAAACCCTTACTGTTTCACAAATATATTGCTTCGACTTCTACGAATATTTTCTTGGAATAAAACGTACATGTCGCTGCTTACTTTCTTGTTTTAGAACGATTTGAAATGATGGTGCTTATTGTGCACCATATATATATATATATATATATTGCTTTGACCTCTATCAATATTTACTTGCAATAAAACGTACATGTCACCGCTTACTTTTTTGATTTAGAAAGATTTAAAATTATGGTGATTATTGTGCACCTCAGTAACGGCGGGAATAATATCAATAAAATCTGCGTTACGTAAATCCATTTTTATATAGTGGATTAAAATAATTAATCATGCACCATCCTAAAGTAAATGAAGCGCTCTAATCCAACACTGCGCTATAAAAATAATCAAAACAAAGCAACCTGCACATCGCCGTTGTTGCATCGCACACAATGAGGTTTGAATCGCACAGCCCCGCCACCACGTTTTACGTTATGTGAATGATATCACAATTTTTATTATTAAGATACCCTAAATGTTTCACAAATATATTGTTCCGAACTCTACAAATATTTTCTTGCAATAAAACGCACATGTCACCGCTTACTTTCTTGATTTAAAATGATGGTGGTTATTGTGCACCTCAGTAACGGCGGGAATAATATCAATAAAATCTGCGTTACGTAAATCCATTTTTATATAGTGGATAAAAATAATTAATCATGCACCATCCTAAAACAAATGAAGCGCTCTAATCCAAAACCGCGCTATCAAAATAATCAAAACAAAGCAACCTGCACACCGCCGTTGCTGCGTCGCATACAATGAAGATTGAATCGCACACCCCGCCATCGTGATCTCTTTGCGGCAGGAGAAGTTTGGTTGTGTTTGTTTTGACCAAGTCCGCATGCCAGCCGCACCGGACTTGCTTCAAAACAAACACAACTAAACTTCCCTCTCGCCCGCGACGCAAGAAGACGAATGAACCCCTAGGAGCGAATGAACCCTGGTCCGACATTTTTGTTGCATTTGAGCACGACATTGGACCGATGTTGAGCGAAATGTCGACCCGTTGTAGGACCGATCTATCGGAGAATCGGACTCGAATTGGTCCGACATCGGCCTGACAATTCTTACTGGGATGTCAGTGGAGAGGACGTGTTGAACCTCATTCCTTCTTTACGGTTTCCACTCTCTTTTCACTAACACTACCGTTCACTTGGTAAAAATCAAAACGTACACGAATGGCGAACTATATCTTCTGTGCCAATTTACACTGCATAATCACTTCCATTTTTGATCTTCTAATTTTCACTCCACTCTAACTAATTTGTATCTTACACACGCGACACCCGATATACTTGAAAATTTACAACCTTTCATGACCTCTAGTGCGAAAATACACGTGAATTTTATTAGAAATTTACGGACCGATTCAATGTACGTTTGTTTTATTGGCCATGTTGCCAGTCCTTCTCAAATATGTGTAGAAAATCATCGATGGGACAAACAGATTTGGTATGGTTTTTCAAGACTTTCGGAACAAACAATGTTATTTTTTAAAAGTTTTTCAAAAATATACATAAAAATAGACTCATTGGTGATAAAAAACGAAAATCGACCAAAAGTAACATGGGCCAACTATGCGTAGAACGGCAGTGCAGAGAGCCACCATTTTGTAAAAAAATAGCAATAAAATATTTTTTCTATTCCCCAACAGTTGCTTAATCCAATGATATATTATTTATATACCTTAAATCTCAAATGTCCTTTGAAAAATCATGGAAAATGCCTCCTTTTTTGAGCATTTGGCGGATACTACCCCTTAATTGATCACATGGTTTTTAAAAAATTAGATAGACATTGATTGTTACATTTTTTGCTATTCCAATTTGCTCTTGTTATCACTGCCCAGTCAGAATTTCATGGAACGCGAATCGGACCATCGGACCCATCTCTCTCAAAATTCATGCGGGTTGAACGAAATTCGCTCGAAATACACGATCTCTCGCATTGGTGTGTGCGCTGGACGCTCTATTTCTGTTTTTTCGTCTTTCTCTTTTGGCGCCGGGCATATTCTTTCGGTTTTTTTTTCGGTCTTTCTCGCTTTGGCGCAGACCTTATTCTCACCGATAGCAACGTCGCGCAAACAGATGCACGATTTATTGTATTGGTGTGTGTGTTGAACTTTCTTTATTCTCATCGATAGCAAACGTAGTGCAGTTTTTATTTTCAATCGAGTTGGTAATAAAGAGGGGAGCTGGCAACACGACTAACCGATAATACGTGCCCCGAAAGCAATCCGTTAAAGTTATTGATTTATAAGTGAAATGAGGGGCCAAACTTGCTAAAAAGTGTACAGTTGTGATCTGTGATGCTTTGTTTAAGTGAGAAAAGTGGAGGTTTTTTGAAAAACACAGTGTTCTATGCGTGGAAGTTAAAATTTATCCACGAAATCAAATTGAAAATTGTTAGGCCAGTTAGGTTGCGTGAGTGTGAGTGCCTACTTCGTGCGTAGCGCTAACAAGCGGTTCATTATTAACGTGCGATAATGGAGTGCATATGGTGGTGTGAACGAAGAGAACGGCACTTCCTGGAGAGCGGAGAGAATAGCGTTGCGCTGTGCTAGTCGGCGTTTGTTTCGCTGGCATAGGCATAACCAAACTAGAACAGATGAGTATATGTTTTTTGTATCAAACATTTCATGAATGTAAGGCTTTTAGCGGGCTTTGGACTAGCAATGGGCGATCTTTGAACAAAAATCGATTCTTCTGCATCGATTAATCAAAATCAATGAAATCGATTCATAACAAAATCAAGCCTGAAAAATCGATTAAACAAAAAATCGATTTTTGTTCGGTATAAGCTTTTTACGATTTTTTTTGGTTATATTCATGGAGATTTTGTTTTGCTGGCGTTTTCTGGTTTATTAATCATGTTCATCGAGTTTTCGTACGCAACATCTACTGACGATACGACTTTTTTAGTTTATTGCCATCTTCTTTAACCGTGTGTACTCTTAGCGTTTTTTTTCTACTAAAAGTTTTCGTTGTCGCTCATCCCATAGACCATTTCACGAGACGTTTGGGAACTTGATTCATGAACGAAATTTTGACAGAAAGTTTGGAACCGCTGACATAATGCACGTGAAGGCATCAAGAACATCAGCAGGATCCGTGACACCTGTCAGTTCGTGAAATGGTCTATTGTTTCGGATGCACTAAGAGCAATCCAAACCTGTATACAGTCAGGTTTTTTTTACGCGGGGGATACGTACCCCGTAAAAAAACCGCGTAAAAGCCGCAGTAATTCGAAAATCCGCGTAAAAAAAACGCGCTCATTCAAAAATCCGCGTAAAAAAAACCTCGCTAATTTAAAAACCCGCGTAAAAAAACACGTAAGTACTCCAGCAAGAAGGGCTTTAGAAAAAACTCGAAACGCTCTAGAACCAGTATTTAAAATTGTCCTTTTTGACGGTCATTCTGGATCATTCGGTGGGCGGAGGGTATATTTTGGACTAAGTCTTTTACTAGATAAACACTTAAACGTTTCTGGTTCCAAACACACGTTAATTCGGAAATTCGCGAAAATTGTTTTGAATTAGCGCGGTGTCGCGTAAAAAAACGCGTTAATTCAAAAATCCGCGTAAAAAACCGCGTTAATTCAAAAATCCGCGTAAAAAACCGCGTTAACCCAAAAATCCGCGTAAAAAATCCGCGTATAAAAAACTGTTAAAAAAACCCGACTCTAATTGGGTTGTTTAGTTATTCACGGATTTCCGATTTTTATACATCATCCAAAAGAGTGTAATTTTTTTAAGCAAAACGTGATTTTTTAAAACTTTATATCATTTTCCTTCGGTTTTTAAATGAAAAATAAAAATTCGCTCTAAATCGTTACAATGACAGTTGGTAGATGGGCGAACTGTCATTGTGGCGGTTTCGAGCAGATTTCAAGAAGTTTTAAATCGTGATTTAAAAAGCGAAGGACAATGATAGAACTTTTTTTAAATCACGTTTTACTTGGAAAATTCAGATCATTCAGATGATATGAAAAACTGATATAGCTGAACAACCCAATTCATAAAAAAATCGGAACATCCGCAGAACAAACTCAAATAAACAAAAATGGCGAGCGCGACACCATGCAGAACAGAATACAGCACGGCATATACACGACCATTCAATTCAACTTTTGCAATATTTGAGTTAACGAGTACCCCGCTACTCGTAGTTGAAAAATAAGCGCATATGCCTTTTCTACCTAAATCAAAAAATTGGTGCTTGATAGTAAACACCCACAACGATAGTAAACAACGTCTCTACGGAAGCCAATTTTCAAAAAGTGTACTTGCAGAGGTAGCAAATATGAAATAATGTTGGCTAATATCCAAAATGGTAAATTCAATATCCAATGCAGATGCAAAATTTCAGCTAAATCGGAATTCAGGAGTATTTGGTCTAAATTTCACTTTCTTGACTTATGAAGAAAAGCACAGTTTGTAATAGTTTTTTTTTGTGCCAAATGTCTTATGCCTTGTTCACACTATTGCAGATACCACGTGATATCGTGATCTTGAAACATACATACATCTAGTTTTCACGGAAAATTTGGAGTATGGGATTTGAAATCAAGATGGGCGATATTACATCATGTGAACTGATTATTAGAAATGTATAAAACGTCGAGGTCGGGTGTTATCCAAAAAATCGAAATTTTGCTAACTGTTCGTGAAGGCGAAATTTTGAACACTACTTCTAAATAAAACTGTCAAAGTCAATTTCCATTGCCACCCCAATGTACACCAATCAGATAGTAATGATTGTATACAATATATGTCAAACTTTCGAGACGGTCTTGTGGTCTGGTAATTTATATTCAGTTCGAGGTGCAAACTTGTCTCGTCGTTCTTTTCATCCTCGCTAGGGATGGGCGAACGGCTCACGAGCCGTTCATATGAACCGGTTCTTAGGAAAGAGCGAAAGAACGAACGGCTCACGAAAAAGAACCACGGATCTTTGGGCGCACCAGAAATATTTGGTTCGCGCGAACCCGAAGTTTACTGAGACAACACGAACTGTCAACGCTCGTGAATCATTGTGAACCATGAGTCGGTTTAGAGCCGCTCTTGCAAAAGAGCCGTTTCACCCACCCATAATCCTTGATATATTTCACAACGCATGCGTATTAGCCAAATTTCATACGGGGTTGTCTATTGATGTCGCGTTTACAAAGGCAAAAAATGGTTACTGCGTTAAAAATACTGGAGGGACTTAATTTGGCTGCGGATTGTTCTTTTTGAACTCGACGACATGGTTATCCAGCTTCACTGACCTACAGAAAACGTCAAAATGGGCTGCGTGCACTATACGCCATTACCGTTCGTGAAAAGCAGGATATGCTGGATATGGGGGTGGTGACATACTCATGAAAAAAGTTGTCATGGACGTAAACAATTGTTTGAACCAACAAAAACATTTGAAATGCGTTTTTCTCGGTTTCATGTCTATTGAATTTTAGCCCATTCTTCAACTATAGACATCCCGGTAAAAAACTGACACATTTTTCAGATCAGTGTCCGAATTCCGAGCACACATTTCTTCGGAGAGAGAAAAATTTCGTATACTATCAATAAAGAAATTTTCTTCTCTTCAAAGAAAAGTGTTCTCGGAATTCGGCCGCAGATTACGTTAGCAACAATAAATGCAATCACTATTGTTTTCAATCCGTTTTGCACACATTTATTTTTCAGGCGGAAAAAAACGATCTTGCCATCCAAAGGATCGATTCAGCAGAAGATCGCCCGCAGAAAAATCGATTCAAAAAATCGATGAATCGACTAGAAAAGATCGATTTTGCAAAAATCGGATCGATCTTGCCCATTGCTACTTTGGACTTTGGCAGAAGCGTGAATGTGTGATCTGTTGGGTGCACGAGGTGTGGTAGCTTTTCGGCTGCGAGTAGGGTTTTTTTTTGTTTGCGCGATGAGTCTTGAAATGTTTTACTTTTTTTCTCCCACAAGTAAAAGCAATGAGAATCGTCAGGTGAGGTAGGTTAACTTATCAACGGGCTCGATATCAGTGCGTCTTGAACTGTCCTACAGATCAGACGTTTTTTCGGTTGCTTGTGGACTGGTCTTTGACTGCCTATAGCTTCAAAGTTTGTGTTTTGTCAGTGTGTCTTTTAAAGATTACCTGAAAGTTATTTCCCATCAGTCTTTCTCAAGACTACCTACTTTTGAATTTAACATTTGTTTAAACTTTTTTCGTATCACCTGAAATGGCAGGACGGAAAAAGAAACCTCGCATCGCTGCGGGGAGGAAAAGAGAGGCATCTCTTTCTGACACATCGAGTGTCTGTAGTGACAATCCTTTTGATATTTTGCCTGAGCAAGAAGCTGGTGAAATGGAAGTTATTAATAACGGAACTATACAAAATATAAAATCTTTAAAAAAGGAGAAAGTTCCACCTATTGTGGTAACTATTTCTTCTGAATTTAATATATTCAAAAAGGAACTTTCAACGTTTGTTTCTGACGTTAAAGTTACCTATCAAATTGGCCGTAGAGGTGAATGCCGCTTATTAGCCGACTCAGTAAAGGGTCGTGATCGTCTTGTTCAGTATTTAATTGACAAGATGTACAAATTTTTTACATATGACACCAAGAACGCCAAGCCGTTCAAGGTTGTCTTGAAAGGTCTCACCAACGATCAAACCGTTGATGAGATCAAACTTACTTTAACAGAATTACTTGGCATAGCCCCTACCCAAGTAATTCTAATGAAACAAAAATCACGAGGCGAAAACAGTCAGAGAACTGGAATTTCCCTTGTTAATTATTTAATTCATTTTAACCGCAATGAGGTTAACAACTTAAAATTTTTTGAAAAAGCACATGCTTTGTATAATGTGCGTGTAAAGTGGGAAATTTATAGGAAGTATGGCGGAGGTGAAAAGCATATCACCCAATGCCGTACTTGCCAACGTTATGGCCATGGTTCCAAATTCTGTAACATGGACCAAAAATGTCTTAATTGTGGAGACTCTTCTCACAAAAAGGACGCATGTCCTGTGAAAGAGAGTAAAAATTTTCGCTGTGCGAATTGTAACGGCAACCATATGTCAAATTTTTATCAATGCCCAGTCCGTTTAGCAATTGTTAAGGCAAGGCAAGGTAAACAAAATTCAATTTCTCAATTAAAACCAACTTCAAAACAAAATTCTCCAAGCGTACCAGTGGCGCATAGTTTACCTACTCCTTTGCATACCCGTTTAACTTATGCACAGGTTACAGGTAGTTCGAACATTATACCGCCTAGTGTTGGTAGTTCGAAAATGACCGTTTATATGGGTAAGCTAAACAGGCTAGAAAATAATTGTACACCTATCACTCCAGCTAATATTGCTGCCGAAAATATTTTTTCTAATGTCAACTGCCTGGGGCCTATTACGGCAGGTAAACTTTCTTTTTTGCAACAGGCAATGTTCGATCTTATGAACGCCATGTTGCAGGCAAAATCAATGTTTGAAGCCATTCAAATAGGCACAAATTTTACTATAAAAATTGTTTCTAATTTAAAATTTAGCAATGATTTTAAATAAAACAATTAAAATATTAAATTGGAATGCTCGCTCATTGAAGGCCAATGAGAATGAGCTTTTTAATTTTTTAACAGTAAATCATGTGCATATTGCAATTATTACTGAAACATTTTTGAAACCTAACATAAAATTAAAATATGATCCCAATTACGTGGTTCATAGATATGATAGGATTCAGGGTTCCGGCGGTGGAGTTGCAATTGTTATTCATCGCCGAATCAAACATCGTGCTCTTCCCCATCTTGAGACGAAAGTTATTGAAACTTTGGGAATTGAAGTTCAAACTGAACTTGGGATTTTATTTATTGCCGCAGCATATTTACCATTTCAATGCACACGCGAGCTCAAAAATTATTTTAAAGGTGATTTACAAAAACTCACCAGAAATCGTTCGAAATTTTTCATAATCGGCGATTTTAACGCTAAACATCGTTCATGGAATAATTCTCAAAGTAATTCCAATGGCAAAATTTTATTCAACGATTGTTCTTCAGGATACTATTCTATTTTGTCTCCGAATAGTCCTACATGCTTTTCTTCTGTAAGAAACCCTTCAACTATTGATTTGGTGCTTACAGATCAAAGTCATGTATGTAGTGATTTGATCACACATGCTGACTTTGATTCTGATCATCTTCCAATAACTTTTTCTTTATCACATGAATCAGTTTTAAACCCTATGAGCTCTGTTTTTAATTATAACAAGGCTAATTGGGAAAGATACAAAACTCATATTGAGAGAAATTTCAATAATGAGCTTGATTTGCAAAACGAAGTGAATATTGATTCCGCTTTGGACGCATTAAAATGTGCAATTGTTGATGCCAGGAATTATTCTGTTCCAAAGGCTCAAGTGAAATTTGATTCACCAATAATTGACGAAAATCTTCAACTTCTAATTCGTTTGAAAAATGTCCGCAGACGTCAATATCAACGTTCTCGTGACCCTGTTTTTAAAACTATTTATAAAGATTTATAGAAAGAGATTAAACATAGATTTACTCTTCTGAGAAATCAAAATTTTGAGACTAAAGTTGAAAAATTGAAACCATATTCAAAACCATTTTGGAAGCTGTCGAAGATTCTTAAGAAACCTTCAAAGCCTATTCCAGTTTTAAAAGATGGTGAACGTTTTCTTGTATCCAATGAACAAAAGGCTCAAAGACTTGCTCAGCAGTTTGAGAGTGTTCATAACTCAAATTTGAATTTTGTGAGTCCAATTGAAAATGAAGTCACACGTCAATTTGATTTAATTTCTTCCCAGAATTTTTTACCTGCAGAAATAATTGAAACTAACTTGAATGAGATTAAATCAATTATTAAAAATTTCAAAAATATGAAAGCGCCTGGTGACGATGGAATCTTTAATATACTAATCAAACATCTCCCTGAGAGCACAATGGAATTTTTAGTAAAAATTTTCAATTGCTGCTTCAAAATTGCATATTTTCCCAAATTATGGAAAAATGCAAAAATTACTCCCATTTTAAAACCGGATAAAAACCCAGCTGAAGTTTCAAGTTATCGACCAATCAGTTTGCTTTCTTCAATAAGTAAACTGTTTGAGAGAATTACCCTTAACAGAATGATGTCACACATCAACGAAAATTCAATTTTTGCAAATGAACAGTTTGGATTTCGCCATGGGCATTCCACAACTCATCAATTGCTCAGAGTTACTAATATGATACGAGCTAACAAATCTGAAGGTTATTCCACTGGAGCTGCTCTTTTAGACATAGAAAAAGCATTCGACAGTGTTTGGCATAAAGGTTTGATTGCGAAATTGCAAACTTTTAATTTTCCAATTTTCCTAATCAAAATTTTAAAAAATTATCTTACTGATCGAACTCTGCAGGTTGTCTATCAGAATTCAAAATCTGATAGATTTCCTGTCAGAGCAGGTGTGCCTCAAGGTTCAGTCTTGGGTCCAGTCCTGTACAACATATTCACTTCAGATCTTCCTGATTTGCCTCCAGGATGCACAAAGTCATTGTTCTGCGATGACACAAGCATTTCCGTAAAAGGAAAAAGTCTTCGTGTCATATGCAGTCGATTGCAGAAAAGTTTAGATATTTTTTCTTCCTACTTGCAAAAGTGGAAAATCTCTCCCAATGCTTCTAAAACTCAAATGATAATTTTTCCGCATAAGCCTAGGGCTTCTTTCCTCAAGCCAAACAATAATCACGTTGTCAAGATGAATGGGGTTATTTTAAGTTGGTCCGACAAGGTTAAGTACTTGGGACTAATTTATGATAAAAAACTTATTTTCAAAGAGCACATTGAGAGTATACAAGCCAAGTGCATCAAATATACGAGATGTTTATATCCTCTCATTAACAGGAATTCTAAACTTTGTTTAAAGAACAAACTTTTGATTTACAAACAAATTTTTAGACCAGCAATGCTTTATGCTGTACCGATCTGGTCAAGTTGCTGTTCAACAAGGAAGAAAACGCTTCAAAGGATTCAGAATAAAATTCTGAAAATGATTTTGAAGCGTCCTCCTTGGTTTGGTACACTCGAATTACATAGACTTACTGGTGTTGAACCATTAGAAGCTATGTCAAATAAAATTATTAACAATTTTCGACAAAAATCGTTGCAATCCTCAATTGCTACGATAAGCTCTCTTTATAGCCAATAAGTTAGCAATTAAGTTAGTTGTAAGTTTACTTCCCCTTTTCTGACAAGTAGGTTTAAATCCCTACGAATGATAAGTCCTAATTGCGAAAGCAAACAAATCCTAACAATTAAAATTACAAATTTCTAACAGTGTTGAGAAGTCACCATTTGTGATTGGACACACATACTCATTATTTACTAATATTTATCATAAATACTTAAGCTACTAACAAATCACCCCTTAAAAAAAAAAAAAAAAAAAAAAAAACGGGCTCGATACGACGTACACGATTCGCTTTTGGAATTTTATTTTTTTTTTCCTAATTGGTCCGCGTTCGAATATGGTTTACATCATGTGATGATCCACCGGATACCACGTAGTTGCCAGTTTGAGGAACGACGTAGCGTGCCGTTTCGATTGTGGCCGTTATGAATGTTTAACTGTTACAGTTTCGATTGTCCAAATAGAAAACAGAGTGCAATTAAGATGTTTTTCTGGAGACTTTTTTCGTGTGATTTTGTGTAATAGTGTTGTTTATTAGAATTTATGGTAGAATAGATTAATTAAGTTGTATTTACTGATGTGTCGTGTGCCATGAATTTTTAAACGCACTGACTCTCGCATTACAGGTAATAGAAAATTCAATGGAGTCGAGTTTGACTTTCGAGGATTATTTAGTCAGCCTGAAATAATCATGATTGGTTTGGTCCTGTCAATAATTTCAAGACTTTTGATTAGTATGTACATCTACACCTGATGTTTGCACTTATTGTTTTAAATGCACCAAACTTTGCCATTTTTCTATCTTTCCAACAGTATCACACCCATTATTTGTTTATTTTTGTTTATTTCTAAGTGCATCATCTGACATAAAGTCTTAATGAAAAAGGATAATCATTAAAAGTAACTAGAATTAGTTAACCTACGTTTAAAAATATGACTAGGCACACCAAAATCAAAAAGATGCTCGACACTCGTGAATGTTCTCACACAAAAGGCAACAGGTTCATAATAACCATAGTTCGTGCGATGGAATTGGTTCAAAAGCATCGAAGAGGGCCTCAGCATACGTTGAGATGCACGGAAATTCATCAATGACAGCAACTTCGGGCAATCCAGTTCAGCGTTTAGAATCTTGGCAATGCATACAGCCTGTTGTACTTTGCGGCGGTGCTCTAGAGTGTCTAGTCCAAGCAGGCGGCAACGATCCGGGTAGGGTGGCAGATTCGTAGGATCACGCCAAGGTAGTTCTTTCAGGGCCAATCGGACGAAACGTCTCTGTATACGCTCGAGGCGCAGGTTCCATGAAAGCTGGTGCGGACTCCAAACCACACTTACGTTTTCTACTAGGGGTCGTACAAGTGAGCAGTATAAAGCTTTTAGACAATGGGGACAATGTATAAGGTAATGGGTAGCTCAACTTAGTAATGAGCCAATATGACGCATAGTATACTTTGAATCCGTCATCTACCACGGTTTTGCACGGTCAGGCTTCAAGCAGGGTTTTATAAGCAAACATGTTCTCACCTCGAGAGCAATGGTGTGGTTTATGGAAGCTGGGAGTATGGTGCAGTGATAATACATGAAATCTTATGCTTCACTTTTCCGATTTTTCTAGCTTTTGGGCTGTTTATGTTTTGTATACAATGTTCCAAACATGACTAGGTCGGCATTTTGTTAACAAGCTTAAGACCATATATTGGTCAATATGGAAATTTACATTTTTAAATTATTAAGGCTTTGCATGCATGAAACTTTGCCAATTTTTTTTATTCAATAGGCAACATTCGCATCGACAACTATGATAGAATCGGCGTGAAAAGTCGTGTTCCGAGTTTCTGCGTCGGTAGGAGGGAATAGAGCGGTCGTGCATAGTGCTTCGATGTAAACTGCGTTTCCGGCTCGGGAGCATTTTACTTATATGAACGTTTTTAGAATATAGTGATTTCGAGGGCTATATCCAGATACTTGTTCATGTCTCACTGTGACTGTTTAACCGAAGATTTCGTCCGGTCGATAAATATCGCGATTAACGAAAACACAATGTATACCCTCTAAAAAATCGCGTCGGCCGACGTGCAGTCGTTTCTTCGAAAGTACTCGGGATTGACAAATAGCTGATGGCTACGAGTAGTAAAGGCTACATCGCGGACCGTTTGGCAAGAAATTTACTCATGGTTCGTTTTCGTAATAAGCGCGCATCATTGTTATATTCTGTTTTTCAGGTGTGTTTTTCGCGGGATCGTATCGTTTTTTTTAGAGCAGACAAAGTGTATACGAGAAACGTCGTTGGTCGATTTGTTAGGTAGAAATGTCCGGTTGAACGAACCCCTAGACTCCGCGTCGATACATTCATGAGGTCGAATTATCTAAAGCTAGATCAACAACGCGCCCTTGATTTCGGTGTAAAGAGGAAAAGAGGATCACCTTACGAGGAGATACCATTTCATTTGAAGTTGTCCCAATTTGATCAAAGGTCTAGTATTCTCGCGTACGATTTATTGTTGCGGTGTTACATTGTCAAACTGAATAAGTTCGAATCGCATTATGAATATCGTGGCGGATATAATGAACTTGTTCGCGCGATACTTGTTCTAAAGAACCCGACACTCGAAACCAGCGCATCGTTTACCAAAACGAACCCTGCTGTGTATCTTGTCCTTTCTCCAACATCCCAGTGATTTCTCGTGGAAGTGCAGAGGTGTTCTCGGCTTCCAATAAGCGAGTATCACGTCAACATTTTCCTATACAAATTCCTTCTTTGACCTGCATTCGGATGCGGCCGGCGCTGGTATTGCCTAATACAAAGATTAAGGTCACCAGTTTTTATACATTGAGGATGCATGTTGGTCCCAAGCATCATCTGTTGGTTCTCTGTGTAATTACAGCTGATCTGGCAATAACGGAGTAGCAACCGCGGGCGGTCAATCATGCTCATGCTCATGCTCATGCTCAATCGAGTTGGTAATAAAAGTTCGATTATTTCGCGCGCGGCAAAAATATAGTTTCGCGTGTTTAAAAAACAACAAGACTGTCGCGGCGGTTTCAAAAGTGTTTAAAGTGTTTGTCCGGCTGCTGGTCAATAGTGCGTGGTTTTTTCGGTGATAAATTTGCTGAAATGCAGCAATGTGAAAATATTTGTTTTTGTGAATAAAACCGTAGAACTTAGGTGGTAAAAGGTGAAGTGCAGTGGATATCATCGGTCAGTGCAGTGCAGTTGAAAATCTAGCGGATAAAAAAAAAAAAATGATACGAGCTAGATAAAAAATGCTGGTTGGTAACCAGCAAGTGTGTTGTTTGGGTGATAACTCTTCTGCAACAAGTGCAATCGCACTCGCCAGGTTAGTGTTTTAGCCAAAATTAAAATTCAAACCACAACAATAATTTGAATGAAATTTAAATTGGTTTTTTGAGTTGGTTTCTTTTTCCCGACTGCTCTCATATCCATGCTGGAAACAGATTGATCAAATTAAAACTTTGCATGCAAGTTTTGTTGTGAATTTTACTGTGACACGTTTTCTAGCCACTGATTGTCGTTGTTTAATTTTATTTTGGAACAATTCATAAAAAATATTGGGAAATTCGTTTTTGTATATAATAAGTAGCTGACAATATATATATATATATATAAATATATATATATATATATATATATATATATATATATATATATATATATATATATATATATATATATATATATATATATATATATATATATATATATATATATATATATATATATATATAAATAAATATATATATATATATATATATATATATATATATATATATATATATATATATATATATATATATATATATATATATATATATATATATATATATTTTTTTTTTTTTTTTTTGTTTCAGGTGAAGGGGAAATTTGCATCCAAACCCCTGAGGTGACCAACCTCAGGGAGTGTGGGGTTGGTTTGAATCAGTGACCGGACCCACTAAAACCCCTTCAGTCTCCAGCCCATAATACTCCCCGGGACCACCGCTAGGTATTGCTTCGGGGAGCGGCTTTTGTGCTCTGTGCACCCTCTTGGTTCTTTAGGTCTTTTTGCTAACTCAGCTAACTAACCTGGAGACTGGCCGTTAGCTAACACTGGCGTGTCGGTGGTCAACCTGTCACCTGTTTTGCAATTCTAAAACTATTTGAGAGGCGGCTGTACAAACCGCCCTCCAAATGTTTGGGTCTTTACACATCCTCCGAACTAGGTTGTCCGGAGTGGTGTCTGGCCCGCTCACTACCATCATGTTGCTCCGCGCATGCACAAAACGAGGGCACACGAAGAAGACATGCTCAGCAGTCTCTTCCGCTTCCGCGCATTCGGGACACATGGGGGACCCCGCATGCCCGAATCT